>NC_091212.1:30270507-30290507 GCF_040958095.1 Procambarus clarkii
ACATGTGATAAATGCAGTAAAGTGTTTCCTAATAATTGGCTCTTGAAGATATCATCCTGGAATGCTGTAGATTCAGCTCCTGTTGCCTCCTGGCCCACCTGTTCCTCCTCCCCCTCCTCCTCCTGCACCTGGTAACCCAAGCAGCGCCTTACCATCCTCCGCCGGGCACCTGTTCCTAGAAGGTCTGAGCCCGCGGCCACATCCCCCAGCCCGGCCATACTAGCCGAGCGCCCCGGGCTCTCCACACCCCACCACCCCCCTGACGAAGGGTCTACTCAGGGAGCACCTCTGTGCAGCGCCACTACTGCCTGTCCCACACTCGGGTAGCGAGGGCTCTCGCTCGCTGGGGTGTGCCTTCGTTCTCACGCTCTCGGGAGAGGGAAGGCCAGATGCCTTGGGTCAGGTCAACGGTCGATGTGTGCTTGGTGCGCCCTTGTCTGGAGACAGGTGTGGAGGGACACACATACACGTGCCCTTGTCTGGAGACAGGTGTGGAGGGACACACACACACACACACGTGCCCTTGTCTGGAGACAGGTGTGGAGGGACACACACACACACACACGTGCCCTTGTCTGGAGACAGGTGTGGAGGGACACACACACGTGCCCTTGTCTGGAGACAGGTGTGGAGGGACACACACACGTGCCCTTGTCTGGAGACAGGTGTGGAGGGACACACACACACACGTGCCCTTGTCTGGAGACAGGTGTGGAGGGACACACACACACGTGCCCTTGTATGGAGACAGGTGTGGAGGGACACACACACGTGCCCTTGTCTGGAGACAGGTGTGGAGGGACACACACACGTTCCCTTGTCTGGAGACAGGTGTGGAGGGACACACACACACGTGCCCTTGTCTGGAGACAGGTGTGGAGGGACACACACACGTTCCCTTGTCTGGAGACAGGTGTGGAGGGACACACACACACACGTGCTCTTGTCTGGAGACAGGTGTGGAGGGACACACACACACGTGCCCTTGTCTGGAGACAGGTGTGGAGGGACACACACACACACGTGCCCTTGTCTGGAGACAGGTGTGGAGGGACACACACACACGTGCCCTTGTCTGGAGACAGGTGTGGAGGGACACACACACGTTCAATTGTCTGGAGACAGGTGTGGAGGGACACACACACACGTGCCCTTGTCTGGAGACAGGTGTGGAGGGACACACACACGTTCCCTTGTCTGGAGACAGGTGTGGAGGGACACACACACACGTGCCCTTGTCTGGAGACAGGTGTGGAGGGACACACACACGTGCCCATGTCTAGAGACAGTTGTGGAGAGACACACATATACGTGCCCATGTCTAGAGACAGGTGTGGAAACAGACACACACACACACACGTGCCCATATCTAGAGACAGGTGTGGAGGGACACACACGTGCCCATATCTATAGACAGGTGTGGAGGGACACACACGTGCCCATATCTAGAGACAGGTGTGGAGGGACACACACGTGCCCGACCTTGGAGAAGGTTGGCCACAGAAAACGGAGCTGGAGTACCCTGGAGTAGAGAGCGCGCGTCGCGGCCGCCTCCACCAATCACGATTCCTGACGCAGTAATTAGTTGTTATAGCGCCGGTTAGCGCTCTGGTGATACAGATCCGGGTGTGGCGAGGCAGCCCCCGGGCACGGAGAGCAGTCCTGGCCTCGAGGTAATGAATGGCCGCCTCAGACCAAACAGCGAGATAGTTGATGTGTACCCCTCGTTCAGGTGTGAGTCCCTTTACCTTCCTCAACCCCCTCGTCTCCTCGCCTCATTCGCTCTCACATAGAGGACTAAATACCTTTATCTCCCGTCTTCTCCCGTCCTCCACGCCCCTCTTCTACTGTCGACCGTCCTCCTTCTTCCCGGACAAGCACCTCGGCTCTTATAAATGCATGCCTTACGCCTGGGCTGACCTAGGGGCTCACCATAGCCCGTGCTACCTGCAACTTTTTGTTGCGAGTTGCTGCATCTAAAATAACAAGAACAACTTGGGCTGACCATTACTGAGGGCGCTGTACACACCTGTGCAGCGCCCTCAGTAATAGTTGCACTGCACGCACACGGCGGCACTGCAGTCTTGGTGCTACACTACTCTTCTTACTGAAGTAATGTTGGGCCACCACCCACCACCTGCTGCAGGTGGTGGCCACCAACACCTACCTGCTGCAGGTGGCGGCCACCACCCACCTACCTGCTGCAGGTGGCGGCCACCAACACCTACCTGCTGCAGGTGGTGGCCACCAACACCTACCTGCTGCAGGTGGCGGCAAGGAAGTGAGAGAGATAAGAGACAATAAGGAGAGTGTGAACCCTGGGGTCGTCCCTACGGAAGGGGTGGTGGGAAGGGGGGGGGTCGGAAGGGGTAACTCGTGGAAGGGGAAGCTTGAGAAGGACACAATTGTCACAAGATCCTTTCAACTTTGGTCAGGCGAAAGGAGGATAGTTTTGACCATTTTTATCTTCGTCAAGCTAAGCGAGAAGAGTGCTAAAGGCTGGACCCTCCGCCAGGCGAGGGGAGGATCCTGTTCACTACAGCCAGAAGTGTGCGCAGTGTGGCCTTCGTCAGGCGGCCAGGGTCTCCCCTCTGCTGGGCTCCGGGGGAAAGTTTGCCTTCCTATTTTGTAGTGTTTTTATGAGGGTGTCCCGAGGCGGAGGTTGTCGCTATTAACATCATTTTGCTGCAACTTTGCTGCCTGCAGAAGCCATCACTTGGGACGGCGGCGGCGACGGTGGTGGGCCGACTTGTGCACGTCACTCTATGCCTCTCTCCCTCCTTCCCTCTCTTTCTCTCTCCCCTCCTGTCTGTCTGTCTCTCTCTGTCTCTCTCTCTCTCTCTCTCTCTCTCTCTCTCTCTCTCCTCTCTCTCTCTCTCTCTCTCTCTCTCTCTCTCTCTCTCTCTCTCTCTCTCTCTCTCTCTCCCCACGCTCTCTATCTCCCCATCTCTCCCTTTCTCCCACCCCTTCTGTCTATGCCTCTCCCTCTCCCTCTCTCTCTCCCTGCCTCTCCCTCCCTCCACGACCACACGCACCAGACAGGTCACTGGACATTCCCGGTGACCCGTTACCCCGGTGGCCATGACCTCCCACAGGCGGACACAACCCACTAATTTGTGCCCTGTGCCACCCACAGTTGATGGCTCTCATTTGGCCTCTTGGGCCACCCTCAACGCTCGCCCCATACCCCCTCCCCCGTCAACCCCCACTCCACACGCACGCACACATGGGCTCAAGCGTTTGGGCAACACTTTCTTAAACCTGATGCCTTTGTGTACCTAGCAGTGAATATGTACATGGGAGTTAGACAGCTGTTGTGGGTTGAATCCCGAGGCTGGTCAGGGGTTTTGAGGTAGAGGTTGGTGGAGGAAATAGGTCGGGAGTCATTACTTTAGACAACTGATGGTTGGAGAGCCAGGGGTCCAAGAGCTAAAACTTGACCACACAGGCATAAATAAGTGAACACACGTTTGGTCATCCTGTCTTCAACCACGTTATTTGTGACTCATCGTCTTCATAAGTGAACACACACACACACACACACACACACACACACACACACACACACACACACACACACACACACACACACACACACACACACACACACACACACACATACACACACACACACGCACACACACACACACACACACACACCTGGGGCCTTTCCGCTTACTCCTGCCTGCCTTTCAAGTTTGTATAGCAGTCTCATGTGCGGTACTGTATCAAAGGCCTTTTGGCAGTCAAGAAATATGCAGTCTGCCCAGCCTTCTCTGTCCTGCCTTATCCTTGTTACTTTATCATAGAATTCTAAAAGGTTTGTTAGGCATGATTTCCCTGTCCAGAACCCATCTTGGTGCTTGTTTACAAACCCAATGCTCTCCAGGTGCTCAACAAGTCTTAGCCTAACTATTCTTTCAAGGATTTTGCCGGGGATGCTTGTCAATGAAACGGGTCTGTAGTTAAGTGCCTCCTCAATATCACCTTTCTTGAAAATCGGTACGACATTTGCCTCCTTCCAGCAACTCGGCAATTCTCTCGACATAAGTGACTCATTAAAGATCATTGCCAGAGGCACGCTGAGAGCCTGCGCTGCCTCTATTAGTATCCACGGTGATACTTTGTCTGGTCCAACTGCTTAGTTGCATCCAGTGTTGTCAACTGTTTCATTACCTCCTCTGCTGTCACCTCTATATCTGATAGTCTTTCATCATAGCATTGTATATGTGTGTGTATGTATATGTATGGATATAAAGTATATTTGGAAGCTGATCAAAATTACATTTCACCTTTGTAAATGTACATTAATGACACTATGTAAAAGACACATCAAACACTTTATGTAGGGCGTACGTAAATCTGTGTATCTATATATTTACGTATGTAGGTTAGCTTAGCATATTAAAAGCACCGAATCACCTTCTGTGGTTGAGTGTTCAATGAACCCTTGAACTGTATGTTTAACACATCTCTAACCCTGTCCATGGAGGACAGAAGAAAATGCATATATGCTGGTTAGCATTGTAAATGTCTGGCCACGTCTGTGGTAGAAAATAATAATAATAAAAAAAAGTCTTTCATCTAGGGTAATCTCTTCTAACAATGGGAGCTGCTCAGGCTCGGTTGTGAACACTTCATGGAAACTGGCATTCAGTGCCTCGCAGATTTCCTTGTCACTTTCTGTATATGCCCCTTCTGTTTTCCTCAGTCTTGTCACTTGGTCATTCACCGACATATTCCTTCCTATATGGTTATGTAGTAATTTAGGATGGTGTGTGTGTGTGTGTGTGTATGTGTGTGTGTGTGTGTGTGTGTACTCACCTAATTGTGCTTGCGGGGATTGAGCTCTGTCTCTTTAGTCCCGCCTCTCAACTGTCAATCAACTGGTATACAGATTCCTGAGCCTACTGGGCTCTATCATATCTACATTTGAAACTGTGTATGGAGTCAGCCTCCACCACATCACTGCCTAATGCATTCCATTTATTAACTACTCTGACACTGAAAAAATTCTTTCTGACGTCTCTGTGGCTCATCTGGGTACTCAGTTTCCACCTGTGTCCCCTTGTTCGCGTCCCACCAGTGTTGAATAGTTTATCCTTGTTTACCCGGTCGATTCCTCTGAGGATTTTGTAGGTTGTGATCATGTCTCCCCTTACTCTTCTGTCTTCCAGTGTCGTAAGGTGCATTTCCCGCAGCCTTTCCTTGTAACTCATGCCTCTTAGTTCTGGGACTAGTCTAGTGGCATACCTTTGGACTTTTTCCAGCTTCGTCTTGTGCTTGACGTGCTTGTGTGTGTGTGTGTGTGTGTGTGCGTGTGTGTGTGTGTGTGTGCGTGTGTGTGTGTGTGTGTGCGTGTGTGTGTGTGTGTGTGTGCGTGTGTGTGTGTGTGTGTGCGTGTGTGTGTGTGTGTGTGTGTGTGTGTGTGTGTGTGTGTGTGTGTGTGTGTGTGTGTGTGTGTGTGTGTGTGTGTGTGTGTGCGTGTGTGTGTGTGTGTGTGTGCGTGTGTGTGTGTGTGTGTGTGTGTTGTTGCATAACAATTATAGCCAAAAGGTTTTCAGGGCCGAGCTTCATCTCCTTGGCTCCGCCTTTTCAGCTGTGTCGGTAACCCGAGTGATTCCTTAGCGCGGGGTTCTGGGTCCCGCGCCGCGCCACACAACTGTGTCCTCACAGCCCCGTGGCTCAAGTGGCTGTCTGGTCGCCAGTCATGTCCCCCGTGCTTCTCATCCTGCCAACCCCAACCCCCTCTGTATTGGGTATGTCTGGATCACGTCCTCTCAAGTTCCCTCTAGTTATCCTCTTATTAAGTTTCATTAATCGCACTGTGGCTGTGGGAGTTCTTACTGATCGTGGCAGGTTTTTCCCGGATTCCATATTGCTTACAAAAAAATTTTCTTGTTAAATATGTGATGAACGTACGATATAAGGATAACGGCTCTCAGGGCTTGTCAGTGGTGGTGTAGGGAAGGTCTCCGTCGGTAGTGAGCTGCGAGGCTCCGTGCTGGCAAGTGTTAAGAGCAGTGCTCAAACATGGTGAGGGTGGGAAGACCTTGAGTGATATCTGGGGGACGGATAGACCTAAACATTGCTGCCCTAAATGTTTTATACTTTGACCTTGTTATCAGGGGGAAGGTTAAGCAAGTCCAAGTGGTAAACAGTACACCATCTTCCCATTGATGTTACCCTTCCTCCCCCCCCCCACCCCACACACACACACACACACACACACACACACATCTCATACATATATCCGGGGGCTTCGTAGCCTGGTGGATAGCGCGCAGGACTCGTAATTCTGTGGCGCGGGTTCGATTCCCGCACGAGGCATAAACAAATGGGCAAAGTTTATTTCACCCTAAGTGCCCCTGTTACCTAGCAGTAAATAGGTACCTGGGAGTTAGTCAGCTGTCACGGGCTGCTTCCTGGGGTGTGTGTGTGTGTGTGTGTGTGGTGTGGGGAAAAAAAAAGTAGTTAGTAAACAGTTGATTGACAGTTGAGAGGCGGGCCGAAAGAGCAAAGCTCAACCCCCGCAAAAACACAACTAGTAAACACACACGCACACACACACACACACACACCCTTCAAGGAATGATACAAATATTATCATTTCAGAAAATGTGGAGATAGCATCAAAGGCCATGGTATAATTTAGGCGTCACAGGAGCCTGTCGGTGACAGGTCCAGCTGGCCGCCACACCCGCCTAGTGAGGTCCACGGCCCGCCAGCTCGCCACAGGTCCGCCCAATCACGCCACACAGACATGGAAATTTGCTGCCCACAATAGTCAACTTGAACCATTTTTTTACTTTTCATTACTTATATAGCTACTCAACATTATAGGAAGGATTTCAGAATTAACTTCAATGGTTGTCTATGTGTAATGCCAAGCGTCCTGTACTGAAGCCATACTATCCTCCTAAGATGAGAGTACCTATATAGTACCTTTGGAGGAAAGCACAACTGTGTACCGACGAGGAAAGCACCACTGTGTACCTTTGGAGGAAAGCACCACTGTGTACCTTTGGAGGAAAGCACCACTGTGTACCTTTGGAGGAAAGCACCACTGTGTACCTTTGGAGGAAAGCACCACTGTGTACCTTTGGAGGAAAGCACCACTGTACCGACGAGGAAAGCACCACTGTACCGACGAGGAAAGCACCACTGTACCGACGAGGAAAGCACCACTGTACCGACGAGGAAAGCACCACTGTGTACCGACGAGGAAAGCACCACTGTACCGACGAGTAAAGCACCACTGTGTACCGACGAGGAAAGCACCACTGTACCGACGAGGAAAGCACCACTGTACCGACGAGGAAAGCACCACTGTACCGACGAGGAAAGCACCACTGTACCGACGAGGAAAGCACCACTGTACCGACGAGGAAAGCACCACTGTACCGACGAGTAAAGCACCACTGTGTACCGACGAGGAAAGCACCACTGTACCGACGAGGAAAGCACCACTGTACCGACGGTCCACCGGAAAGTTGACTTTTTTGTATCACTGAATTTCTACAAACCAGAATTTTGTTTTCAATGCAGCATAAATATAAGATATAATCTAATCTCTCCTAGCAGGGAGCCGGTCGGCCGAGCGGACAGCACGCTGGACTTGTGATCCTGTGGTCCTGGGTTCGATCCCAGGCGCCGGCGAGAAACAATGGGCAGAGTTTCTTTCACCCTATGCCCCTGTTACCTAGCAGTAAAATAGGTACCTGGGTGTTAGTCAGCTGTCACGTGCTGCTTCCTGGGGGTGGAGGCCTGGTCGAGGACCGGGCCGCGGGGACACTAAAAAGCCCTGAAATAACCTCAAGAAGATAGCAATGCTAAGCCTAGATGCGCTATCTTAGGCCTATAACAGTCCATATATATATATATATATATATATATATATATATATATATATATATATATATATATATATATATATATATATATATATATATATGCTATTCTAGGCCTAGGAATATTTAAGTTTGATTTGTGTTTTCATTTTTCCGGACTGCATAAAATGACTAGTACAAAAAGTGGTTGACTGTGGCCGGGAGCGAGGCAGGCCGTAGTGACTGTGGTGAGCACGGGTAATGCTGCCGTCCCCGGAGGATGGGCTGGGAGGAGGAGGACGGCGCCTCACGCAGGGGCGGGCGTTGTGGCAGCTCACACTACCTAAAGTTTATGGCGGTACAGCACATTTATGAGAGCTACAGTTAACGTTATGAGGTGACTGACACTTCATTTTATGAGTTTACAGTCATTTCTATTAAGTTATAGCCAATTTCACGAGGTTAAATAACTAATTTTATGAGGCTACAGCCAATTACATGAGGATATAGCCAATTTTATGAGGCTATGGGCAATCTTATGAGGCTATGCTCAATTTTATTTGACTATAGATAATTGTATGAGGTCATAATGGATACTGATATATCGTGGAGGAGGGCGTGAGTGAGGGTACCGTGGTCCGCATCACTCACCACATCTACACACCACCACTGAACACTTCACTTCCACAACACGAGACCTCTTCAACGTGTCTGCCCCGAGCTGCCATTCCTCCCCCGGACTGCGGGCAGTGGCTTCCACCAGTCTGGTTGACGAGACCTTCAATCAGGAGGCCTAGTCAGGGACTAGGCCGTGGGGCCTAGGCAGGGACTAGGCCGTGGGGCCTGGGCCTAGGCAGGGACTAGGCCGTGGGGCCTGGGCCTAGGCAGGGACTAGGCCGTGGGGCCTGGGCCTAGGCAGGGACTAGGCCGTGGGGGCCTGGGCCTAGGCAGGGACTAGGCCGTGGGGGCCTGGGCCTAGGCAGGGACTAGGCCGTGGGGCCTGGGCCTAGGCAGGGACTAGGCCGTGGGGCCTGGGCCTAGGCAGGAACTAGGCCGTGGGGGCCTGGGCCTAGGCAGGGACTAGGCCGTGGGGGCCTGGGCCTAGGCAGGGACTAGGCCGTGGGGATAATGATCAAGGCGTGCCTGTCATCTGGCCTGGCTCTCATCCTGGAACGGGGGCCCGGGCCATGCAGGGAAAATTGACCAAATACTCCCCTCGACTTTATACTACAATCTCCAGACAACACGATATTCTATTTCACCCGTATACAGTAACAGGCCAATCAGATTGCAGCTGCACCTCTCCTACCGACCAATCAGTGAGTCTGGTGTCTTCCTGCCTTTGGGCGATATATGATTAATTATCGCTTCACCTCTAGTCTTTCCAATCCAAGATGAATAATAGACAACATATGAATTAATAGTTTGCTTATGATGAAGGCGCGACCACTGGGGAGGCGAACACCAGCCCCGGCAAGTGTGAGGTGTCGGAGACCTTGCTGACGTGTTCAAGTGCAGCACGGAGGAGGCGTGCAGGTGCAGGTGGAGGAGGAGGTGCAGGTGGAGGAGGAGTTGGAGGTGCAGGTGTAGGTGCAGGTGCAGATGCAGGTGGACGTGGAGGAGGAGGGGCAGGTGGAGGTGGAGGTGCAGGTGGAGGAGGAGGTGGGGAGCCTGGAAGCCGTGGACGTTATACAAGGGGGTCACCACACTCCACCACATGCTACAAGTGGATGGTACCTTCACTCCATTCCCATATCCCGGCTCCTTGTCCTCGTATCACTTGTAACACTGACTTAGTGCTACGGCCCTTACAACACCCACCATATACCTCACCCTCTCTCTCTCTCTCTCTCTCTCTCTCTCTCTCTCTCTCTCTCTCTCTCTCTCTCTCTCGCTCTAATAATCCCTCAGTTCTTGTTTGTTAAAATACTTAATGAAAATCCCATGTTGTAAAGTCCCCAGCCGGCCTCGGGTGTAGATAAACCAGTTGGTGCTTCCACTACCCCTACTGTAATGACTATTACCACCACCACACAACCACCACTACCATTACCACCACCACCACCACCACCACCACCACCACCACCACACAACCACTACACAACCACCACCACCACACAACCACCACACAACCACCACCACCACACAACCACCACACAACCACCACCACCACACAACCACCACACAACCACCACCACTACTACTACAACCACCTGGTTGATACCTGGTTGATGGGGTTCTGGGAGTTCTACTCCCCAAGCCCGGCCCGAGGCCAGCCTTGACTTGTGAGAGTTTGGTCCACTAGGCTGTTGCTTGGAGCGGCCCACAGGCCCACATACCCACCACAGCCCGGTTGGTCCGGCACTCCTTGGAGGAAACAATCTAGTTTCCTCTTGAAAATGTCCACGGTTGTTCCAGCAATATTTCTTATGCTCGCTGGGAGGACGTTGAACAACCGCGGACCTCTGATGTTTATACAGTGTTCTCTGATTGTGCCTATGGCACCTCTGCTCTTCACTGGTTCTATTCTGCATTTTCCTCCATATCGTTCACTCCAGTATGTTGTTATTTTACTGTGTAGATTAGGGACCTGTCCCTCCAGTATTTTCCATGTGTATATTATTTGGTATCTCTCTCGTCTCCTTTCTAGTGAGTACATTTGGAGAGCTTTGAGACGATCCCAATAATTTAGGTGCTTTATTGCGTCTATGCGTGCCGTATATGTTCTCTGTATTCCCACTATTTCAGCAATCTCTCCTGCTCTGAAGGAAGAAGTGAGTACTGAGCAGTACTCAAGACGGGACAACACAAGTGACTTGAAGAGTACAACCATTGTGATGGGATCCCTGGATTTGAAAGTTCTCGTAATCCATCCGATCATTTTTCTGGCTGACGCAATATTTGCTTGGTTATGCTCCCTAAACGTTAGGTCGTCGGACATCATTATTCCCAAATCCTTGACATGCTGTTTTCCTACTATGGGAAGATTCGATTGTGTTTTGTACCCTGTATTATGTTTAAGATCCTCATTTTTGTCGTACCTGAGCACCTGGAATTTATCACTTATCAATCACCACCACCACCACCACCACACAACCACCACCACACAACCACCACCACACAACCACCACCACACAACCACCACCACACAACCACCACCACACAACCACACAACCACCACCACACAACCACTGAATCATCTGTCACGGTTCGGGTTCCTACCATTCTGAAGAAAATAATCCCTGCAATGATGAACTGTATCCCTGGTGTACTGTACCCCTGGTGTACTGTATCCCTGGTGTACTGTATCCCTGATGTACTGTATCCCTGGAGTACTGTATCCCTGATGTACTGTATCCCTGGGGTACTGTATCCCTGATGTACTGTATCCCTGGTGTACTGTACCCCTGGTGTACTGTACCCCTGGTGTACTGTATCCCTGGTGTACTGTACCCCTGGTGTACTGTATCCCTGGTGTACTGTATCCCTGATGTACTGTATCCCTGGAGTACTGTATCCCTGATGTACTGTATCCCTGGGGTACTGTATCCCTGATGTACTGTATCCCTGGTGTACTGTACCCCTGGTGTACTGTACCCCTGGTGTACTGTATCCCTGGTGTACTGTACCCCTGGTGTACTGTATCCCTGGTGTACTGTATCCCTGATGTACTGTATCCCTGGAGTACTGTATCCCTGATGTACTGTATCCCTGGGGTACTGTATCTCTGATGTACTGTATCCCTGGTGTACTGTACCCCTGGTGTACTGTACCCCTGGTGTACTGTACCCCTGGTGTACTGTATCCCTGGTGTACTGTACCCCTGGTGTACTGTACCCCTGGTGTACTGTACCCCTGGTATATTGTACCCCTGGTGTACTGTACCTCCTGGTATACTGTACCCCCTGGTGTACTGTACCTCCTGGTATACTGTACCCCCTGGTGTACTGTACCCCCTGGTGTACTGTACCCTCTGGTGTACTGTACCCCCTGGTGTACTGTACCCCCTGGTGTACTGTACCTCCTGGTATACTGTACCCCCTGGTATACTGTACCCCCTGGTGTACCGTATCCCCTAGTGTATCGTACCCCTGGTGTACTGTACCCTTGTTGTACTGTACCCCTGGGGTACAGTACACCAGGGATACTGTACCCGTGGTGATGTTTTTCACGATGTACTTCTGGATTACACCATTACTGACATCTACGGTGCTGGCAGTCTTGACATCCTTGGCACAGTCTCGCCCATATTGACCTCCTTGTTAGTGAAACTCACGCAACATATCTCCTCAGCCTCGTAGCTCGTGCCTCTCAGACCCGCAGTCATCTCCTCAACATCCTCCTGCCTCTTAGATCCTGCTTTTTGGTGTAAACAGTCTTGCTCCGAGGCCGCTCGCTGCCTTGTTCAGCGTAAATTCTTTTTCATTCCCAGTTTTATCATGATGCCTTGAGTGTATGTGTTGGTGTGGACCCATGTGGTGTTGGCGAGTTGATGTGGCCAGTCATGGAGGCCACATGTGTGGTGTGAGCCACGCCACTCACCTCTAACTCTCTCGCTGCTTCAATCAATTGTATTATATTACTAAATTATACTGCAATAAATACTTAAGTTTTGAATAATACACCTTGAAACTTTGAGTACTATTTCGAAGAGAAAGAGTGAGAAAGAGAGAGAGAGAGAGAGAGAGAGAGAGAGAGAGAGAGAGAGAGAGAGAGAGAGAGAGAGAGAGAGAGAGAGAGAGAGAGAGAGAGAGAGAGAGAGAGAGAGATAGAGTGTGTGTGTGTGTGTGTGTGTGTGTGTGTGTGTGTGTGCGTGCGCTGGAGGGGAGGCTCCAGGCCCCAGGGAGGCGGGAGCCTGGGGGGTGTCCCGGGGGTCACCGTCAGCTGCAACATAAGACAAGGTCGACCTCCAGCGGCCTCGGCTTCTCTCCTCCCCCCCCCACACACAACACCACACCACACCACACACCACACCACACACCACACCACACCACACACACCACACACCACCACCACACCACACACCACACCACACACCACACCACACACCACATACCACACCACACCACACACCACACACCACACACCACACCACACCACCACACACCACACAACACCACACACCACACACCACACACCACACACCACACAGCACACAGCACACTACACCACACACCACACCACACACCACACACCACATACCACACCACACACAACACCACACACCACACCACACACCACACACCACACCACACACCACACACCACATACCACACACAACACCACACACCACACCACACACTACACCACACACCACACCACACACCACATACCACACACAACACCACACACCACACCACACACTACACCACACACCACACCACACACCACACACCACATACCACAACACCACACTACACATACACATACAGAGCAAAGGAGGAAATAAAAAGCCTGAAAGAGAATCTTACTTAATACCAGACATGAACCATACTTCAGGGAGATAGATATGTCCCTGTAGAGGACCTCTACAAAACAACTCTCATTTGCAGATTTGTTTAAAAGGAATCCTGAAGCTATAGCTGCAGTAAGGGAAGTTGCCATGAAAGTGTCTTCTCAGAGAGCAGCTAGATGAACTAGCCGGCTGACAGAGCGAAAAAGAGGAGTAGTCGTAGTAGGAATTAAGGAACAAATAGGAACCAGTCCAGTGGAGTGGAGAGACAAGGACAAACACACAGTTAAAGAGATCTTAAAGGGGGGTAAAGACGGAGAGGGCTGACTAGAGCATTGAAAAGGTTTTCAGGCTCGGACGGTACGAAAAGATCAGAGATCGATTGATAAAGGTGGGATTCATGGGCGAGAACACAAAAGAGGACCTGTTAACAAGGACGAACACACTAGTAAATGTGCCGAAGTTCAAAACTTTTGTCACATTTTAATGCAACCTTGTCATATCCCTGCAGAGGAATATGACAAGGGAAGAGAGAATGAGGGCAGCCGCTTCTAGGATGGAGCGCAGGAAGAGAGAAAGGAATCAGGGAACCACAACCCCGAACCCTGCAGTCCCATATGATAGGGGGAAATCCTCCATAAGCAGTTCAACAGCCCCAGTGAGAGGAGCACCACCCCTGCCTTCCACCCAATAGAAGTCCTAAATGCCCCAACCCCTGCCAGCCCCCCGTTAAGTGCCCACCTAGGGCACCCTCCCCCCAATCCCCAGGACTTCCCTTCTTCCCCCCTCCCCAAGCCCTCCCTTCTACAAATTCTCCCCCACAAGCCCTCACTTCTCCCCCACTCCCCTAGCCCTCCCTTCCCCCTTCTAGTCCTCCCTTCTCCCCCACCCCCCAAGCCCTCCGTTCTCCCACCCCCCCCCCCCTTAAGCCTGCCATTCTCCTCACCTCCCTAAGCCCTCCCTTCTCCCCCACTCCTCTAAGCCTTCCATTCTCCCTCACTCCCCCCCCAAACCCTCCCCCTCTTCTGCCCCCCAAGCCCTCCCCCCCCTCTTCTGCCCCCACCCCCAAGCCCTCCCCCTCTTCTGCCTCCCCAAGCCCCCTTTCTCTCCTGCCCTCTCTTCTCCCCCACCCCCCAAGCCCTCCCTCCTCCCTTACCCCAACAACCCTCCCTCCTCTAAAACAGCCTTCCCATCTCCCTCATCCCCAAGCCTCACCCCCCCCAAGCCCTCTTTCCTCCCCCCCACCCTCCTTCCTCCACCATACCAGTCCCTTCCAGCCCTCTCATTCCCCGGATCCCCCAGGTCCCTCTTCCTAGGCCCTCCCATCCCAGACCCTCCCTGTTTCCCTACTTCAGGGAAATCAACATAAACTGAGGAAGGACAGAAGAGAGTCAGTTTCATGGTAATGTACTCAAACATAGTTCACTTGCCTTGCTTGTAATCCCATCTAAGGCAAAGAGCACAAGAAGTGAACCCGGATGTAACTGGACTCACAGAAACAAAACTCTTAGGAATCATAACGAGTGCGGCGTTTCCCCAGGACTATACTGTAATAAGGAAGGAGAGGGAAGGAAGGGGAAGAGGTGGAGTGGCCCTACTAATGAGAAAGGGATGGAGGTTCAAGGAGATGGTTATCCTGGGGTGCAAGGGGTTCAGAGACTACATAACAGGCACTATGACGATGGAAGGACCAAGAGTAGTAGCAGCAGTGATATTTAACTCTCCACCAAATGATAGGAAACCCCCAGGCAAGAGTATGACAACAACAACATGGCAGTTAACACTATAATTGAGAAAGAGATCCCACCTGCTCATCATCGGAGACTTCAATCACGGAAGGATAGACTTGGAAAACAAGGAAACGCATGGAGGTGACGGATATATGGAGAGCTAAGCTATTGGAGGTGACGACAGAAATGGCGACAGGTGGCCTTTTTAAGCCAGCATGTCAGGGAACCCACAAGAATGAGAGGCAACGATGAACCAGCGAGACTCGACCTAGTCTTCACTATGAACGACTCCGACATAAGGGAAATCGGTTTCGAGGCCCCAGGAGGAATGAGCGATCACAGTGTACTGACGTTTGAGTATTTGATCAAAGAAGGGTTAATGAACTCAAGGAAGGGAACTGAAAACAAAAGGGTGGCATTCCAAAAGGGAAACTATGAGGAGATAAGCAAATTCCTAACAGATATAACATGGGAAACCCCTCAGGAAAAAGACGGCTCAAGACATGATGGACTGCATCACCCAGACGTGTAAGGAGGCAGCAGACAAGTTTGTCCCAGTCCAAAAGAAAAAAAAAAGAAATGCTATGATGAGAAACCCACGGTTTAATCAGAGAAGGCTAGCTAAACAACGAAATACAAGGGCGTGGAGAAACTATAGAAATAACTGGACACTTGAGAGCAGAGAAAGATACCAGAGCGCCAGAAATGAATACGTCAGTGTGAGAAGAGAGGTAGAAAGACAATACGAAAATAACATCGCAAGCAAGGCAAATACCCAACCTAAATTACTGCACAGCCACATCAGGAGAAAAACCACAGTAAAGGAACAGGTAATGAAACTGCAGATAGGAGCAGACAGATTCACTACAAACGACAAGGAAGTGTGCGAGGAACTCAATAAGAAATTCCAGGAGGTCTTCACATTAGAGCATGGAGAAGTTCCAGAGATAAGAGAGGGACAAGTTAACCAGGAACCACTAGAAGAGATTGAGATTACCAGTGGGGATGTAAAGAAGCCTTTGCTAAAATTGGCTGTGACAAAGGCTATAGACCCAGATGAAATCTCCCCTTGGATCCTAAAGGAAGGAGTTGGAGCACTGTGCTTGCCACCCTCCATAGTGTATTACAAATCATTGGTAACAGGGGAACTGCCAAAAATTTGGAAGATGGCTAATGTAGTCCTGATATACAAGAAGAGGAATTGACAGGAGGCACTGAACTTCAGGCCAGTGCCCCTAACTTACATACCATGCAAGTTGATGGAGAAGATTGTGCGAAGAAAGCTAGTGGAACATCTGGAGCGAAAGAACTTTGTAACACAACATCAACATGGGTTCAGGGATGGCAAGTCCTGCCTCATAAGATTAATTGAATTCTATGACCAGGCAACAAAAATCAGGCAAGAAAGATAGGGATGGCCAGACTGCATATTTTTGGATTGCCAGAAAGCCTTTGACGCAGTACCACATAAGAAGCTAGCGCAAAAGCTGGAGATGCAGGCTGAAGTGAAAGGGAAGGTACTCCGTTGGATAAAGGAGTACCTAAGCAACAGGAGACAGCGGGTCACTGTGAGGGGTGAGGTTTCGGATTGGCGAGACATTACCCGTAGAGTCCCGCAGGGGTCAGTACTTGGACCTATACTGTTTCTGATATATGTAAATGATCTCCCAGAGGGTATAGAATCGTTCCTCTCATTGTTTGTTGATGATGCAAAAATTATTAAGCATTATTATTTTTTTAATTAATTAAGGATTAATTGAGGATTAAGACAGAGGAAGATAGTATAAGGCTACAAAATGACCTAGACAGACTGAATGAATGGTCTAGCAAATGGCTACTAAAGTTCATTTAGAGTAAATGTAAGGTAATTAAACTAGGAGGTGGAAACAGGAGGCCAGACACAGGATACAGAATGGGAGATGAAGTACTTCATGGAACGGACAGAGAGAAAGATCTGAGAGTTGATATCACACCAAACCTGTCTCCTGAAGCCCACATCAAAAGAAAAACATCTGCGGCATATGCGAGGCTGACTAACATAAGAACTGCCCTCAGGAACCTGAGTACGGAATCATTCAGAACCTTGTATACCAGATATGTAAGACCAAACCTGGAGTATGCGGCCCCAGCATGAAGCCCGTACCTTGTCAAGCACAAGACGAAGCTGGAAATTGTTCAGAGGTATGCCACTAGACTAGTCCCAGAACTAAGAGGCATGAGTTACCAGGAAAGGCTGCGTGAAATGCACCTCACGACATTGGAAGACAGAAGAGTGAGGGGAGACATGATCACTCCCTACAAAATTCTCAAGAGGAATTGGCAGGGTAGATAAGGATAAACTGTTTAACTGTACGCGAACAAGAGGACACAGGTGGAAACTGAGTACCCAAATGAACCACAGGGACGTTAGAAAGCCGTTACGTTAGGGAGACGCTACGGAGCCGGTGGCCGAGCGGACAGCACGCTGGGCACGTGATCCTGTGGTCAAGGGTTCGATCCCGGTCGCCGGCGAGAAACGATGGGCAGAGTTTCTTTCACCGTATGCCCCTGTTACCTAGCAGTAAATAGGTACCTTGGGAGTTAGTCAGCTGTCACGGGCTGCTTCCTGGGGTGTGTGTGGTGTGGGAAAATAATAATAATAATAATAATAATAATAATAATAATAGTAGTAGTAGTAGAAACAGTTAAGAGGTGGGCCGAAAGAGCAGAGCTCAACCCCCGCAAGCACAAATAGGTGAATACACACACCATACACATCTCCTGACGTGGTGTTCGTGTAACTCCTTGGTTGGCGGCAAGTTGGGTCAAGTCTGGCTCGTATCATGACTGCAACAATGGTCACCCAAGTATTGTCGTAGTGTAAGAATGACCTCTTTTTAAGCTATATCTTGTTGGTCTTTATTGGGCTGGAAAACACGGTGGGTGTATAGACTGGTGTTACCGTGACCACACACGGAAACTGTAACCACTATGGTGTAAATATCTGCCTCATTCCACTCCAACTCTTCCGCGTTTTTTGCTTCGAAATTACAGTGAATTAAGAATATACGAGGCTGTTCTTGTCAGACGCGACAGAGAAGGTCTTCTGGGGTGGGATCTCATCTGCATTAAAAACCTATCTGCTGAGAATAGCCTCTGACCTTGGTAGAGTAATGGCACGGGGGCTCGGGTCAAGGGTCACTAGGCACAATAGAAACAAAATCGATTATATTATCTATATAAAGTTTGGTAATGGAGGAGAGTGAGCATGTGTGGTCACGTGCCACACAGACACCCAAGCCTCTGCCTCTCGTTCTCCTTCAGTGGTGTGGACAAGTAAGTGTCTCCAGCTGCGAGGGACGGCGTCCTCCTGGGCGGGAAAGTAGAGCGGTGAAGGTGGCGGCGCACTGACACCTTACTTCTCTTACTCAAATATCCTGACACTTGTGGCCAGAGGTTGACCAGGGTGCTCATGTCTCTTGGCCTGCCGCCCGCCGCACCGTCATCCCGCCTCCAGTCCAACCCTTACACTACTATTTGCGTTCCTGCACCTGTGCTTCTCAACCTACCTTGAAGCTCTATGGTATCTAATTGAAACTTTTTGTTTGGGAAAATATAGATAGATTTACCGTTTTAGCGATCACAGTGATTTTTTTTTTAGTAATTTGATTCACAAATGGAGAGATTTGTACATCCTGACCAGATGTGGTGGCCGGAGGCTGGGGGTGAAACTCTGACCCTCTCCTGCCCGCGCTGAAGCGACACCCTGACCACCTGTGGCACCTGTTGCTGCCTCCTGCCAGGGTCCTCTGTTCACCCAGCAGGAGAGTCTCGCAGGTGCTCCTAATTGGAACATGATCCAGACACACGCATGATATGGACGCCAGGAAGAGAAATTAACTGACCCGTCCCACGAAGACACCGTACTGGGCCATCTTCAAAGAACCAGTTTTAAAGACGTAAGGAGTCGCGGTCGGTAGACAGAAGCTTCACTACACCGTCCAAGTGGGTTACACCCAACACCGTGTTGTTGTGATGACTTTGTAACTAAACTGGTGTGTGGT
Source organism: Procambarus clarkii (assembly GCF_040958095.1). Taxonomy (NCBI): domain Eukaryota; kingdom Metazoa; phylum Arthropoda; class Malacostraca; order Decapoda; family Cambaridae; genus Procambarus; species Procambarus clarkii. The sequence continues at coordinate 30,289,562 of NC_091212.1, forward strand.
AGACGGTATGGGCGTCCGGATAAGAGGGCGGTATCGACCGTCCACAGCCACATGCCACCACATGAAGGCCAGAAGAGAAACCTGGTCTCTGGTCGACTCTCGTAGATAGTGGATCTCCCTCTTAGGAACCATCTTGGTCATTAGGGGCAGCTGGTGATTACTGTAGCGTTGAGTGATGGTTCCTCCAGGCCGCTGTGTGGGGCAGACTGTGGCCCCCACCAGTGTTGTGGGGACCCCACCAGTGTTGTGGGCCTCACCAGTGTTGTGGCCCCCACCAGTGTTGTGGCCCCCCACCAGTGTTGTGGCCCCCACCAGTGTTGTGGCCCCCACCAGTGTTGTGGGGGCCCCACCAGTGTTGTGGTCCCCACCAGTGTTGTGGCCCCCCACCAGTGTTGTGGGGCCCCACCAGTGTTGTGGCCCCCACCAGTGTTGTGGGCCTCACCAGTGTTGTGGGCCTCACCAGTGTTGTGGCCCCCACCAGTGTTGTGGCCCCCACCAGTGTTGTGGCCCCCACCAGTGTTGTGGCCCCCACCAGTGTTGTGGCCCCCACCAGTGTTGTGGGGGGCCCCACCAGTGTTGTGGTCCCCACCAGTGTTGTGGCCCCCCACCAGTGTTGTGGGGCCCCACCAGTGTTGTGGCCCCCCACCAGTGTTGTGGCCCCCACCAGTGTTGTGGCCCCCACCAGTGTTGTGGCCCCCCACCAGTGTTGTGGCCCCCACCAGTGTTGTGGGGGCCCCACCAGTGTTGTGGTCCCCACCAGTGTTGTGGCCCCCACCAGTGTTGTGGCCCCCCACTAGTGTTGTGGCCCCCACCAGTGTTGTGGGGCCCACCAGTGTTGTGGCCCCCACCAGTGTTGTGGGGCCCCACCAGTGTTGTGGCCCCCACCAGTGTTGTGAGGCCCCACCAGTGTTGTGGGGCCCCACCAGTGTTGTGGGGCCCCACCAGT
>NC_091212.1:30293007-30333008 GCF_040958095.1 Procambarus clarkii
CGGTAGTGGCCAGAGCCGTGTGGCGTGGCCACTCGGCGGCGGCTTCTGACCACGTGGATCACCGCCGCAGCTGGTGGTCGTCGACCAGGCCGCCAGGAGCCAGGCTGGTCGTCGGGTCGACCAGGCCGCCAGGAGCCAAGCTGGTCGTTGGGTCGACCAGGCCGCCAGGAGCCAGACTGGTCGTCGGGTCGACCAGGCCGCCAGGAGCCAAGCTGGTCGTTGGGTCGACCAGGCCGCCAGGAGCCAAGCTGGTCGTTGGGTCGACCAGGCCGCCAGGAGCCAGACTGGTCGTCGGGTCGACCAGGCCGCCAGGAGCCAAGCTGGTCGTTGGGTCGACCAGGCCGCCAGGAGCCAAGCTGGTCGTTGGGTCGACCAGGCCGCGTAGAGCGCTCACTTGCCCGACCCGAACCGCCTAGAGAAATGCAGGTTGATAATGTCTACACCCCGATACACAGCCTCGGCCAGGTGTACTGTACCCCGGTACACTACCTCGGCCAGGTGTACCAGAAGCACTATACACCACGGTGGGGTACCCGGTACACCAAGGCCAGCTGGGGTACCCGGTACACCAAGGCCAGCTGGGGTAGAGGAGGCCCGGTACACTCTGGTACACTACGGGCGGCCGCGGTGAAAGTAGCCAGTGCAAATGCACTGCCTTATAGGGTATGATCTTGGCCGTGTTAGCCCTGCACGCCCGCACCTGCACGCCGCACCTGCACGCCCGCACCTGCACGCCCGCACCTGCACGCCCGCACCTGCACGCCCGCACCTGCACGCCCGCACCTGCACGCCCGCACCTGCACGCCCGCACTTGCACGCCCGCACCTGCACGCCGCACCTGCACGCCCGCACCTGCACGCCCGCACCTGCACGCCGCACCTGCACGCCCGCACCTGCACGCCGCACCTGCACGCCCGCACCTGCACGCCCGCACCTGCACCCGCACCTGCACGCCGCACCTGCACGCCCGCACCTGCACGCCCGCACCTGCACGCCCGCACCTGCACGCCCGCACCTGCACGCCCGCACCTGCACGCCCGCACTTGCACGCCCGCACCTGCACGCCGAACCTGCACGCCCGCACCTGCACGCCGCACCTGCACGCCCGCACCTGCACGCCGCACCTGCACGCCCGCACCTGCACGCCGCACCTGCACGCCCGCACCTGCACGCCCGCACCTGCACGCCGCACCTGCACGCCCGCACCTGCACGCCCGCACCTGCACGCCCGCACCTGCACGCCGCACCTGCACGCCCGCACCTGCACGCCCGCACCTGCACGCCCGCACCTGCACGACGTCCACTCTCCTGCCAGTCTACGCCCACACTCTCCTGGTTACCTGGTTGATGGGGTTCTGGGAGTTCTTCTACTCCCCAAGCCCGGCCCGAGGCCAGGCTTGACTTGTGAGAGTTTGGTCCACCAGGCTGTTGCTTGGAGCAGCCCGCAGACCCACATACCCACTACAGCCCGGTTGGTCCGGCACTTCTTGGAGGAAACACTCTAGTTTCCTCTTGAAGATGTCCACGGTTGTTCCGGCAATATTTCTTATACTCGCTGGGAGGACGTTGAACAACCGCGGACCTCTGATGTTTATACAGTGTTCTCTGATGGTGCCCATGGCACCTCTGCTCTTCACTAGTTCTATTCTGCATTTTTTTCCATATCGTTCACTCCAGTATGTTGTTATTTTACTGTGTAGATTAGGGACCTGTCCCTCCAGTATTTTCCATGTGTATATTATTTGGTATCTCTCTCGTCGTCTTACTAGTGAGTACATTTGGAGAGCTTTGAGACGATCCCAATAATTTAGATGCTTTATCTCGTCTATGTATCCCGTATATGTTCTCTGTATTCCCTCTATTTCGGCAATCTCTCCTGCTCTGAAGGGGGAAGTGAGTACCAAGCAGTACTCAGCACAAGTGACAGGACAGCACAAGTGATTTGAAGAGTACAACCATTGTGATGGGATCCCTCAATATGAAAGTTCTCGCAATCCATCTTATCATTTTTCTGGCTGCCGCAATATCTGCATGGTTATGCTCCCTAAAATTTAGGTCGTCAGACATCATTATTCCCAAATCCTTTACAGGTTGCTTTCCTACTATGGGCAAATTTGATTGCGTTTTGTACCCTGTATTATGTTTAAGGTTTTCATTTTTACCGTATCTGAGTACCTGGAATTTATCGCTGTTAAACATCATTTTATTTTCTGTTGCCCAGTCGAAAACTTTATTAATATCTGCTTGTAGTTTTTCAATATCTTCAGCCGAGGCAATTTTCATGCTGATTTTTGTGTCATCTGCAAAGGATGATACGAAGCTGTGCCTTGCATTTGAGCCTATATCTGATATGAGAATAAGGAAAAGCAGTGGTGCAAGGACTGTATTTTTGTCCCTTTAACTTCCGTTGCCACTTCGTGGGGGGGGGGACAAGGGTGTTGATCTGGCTAAGGAGCCCAGCGACCCAGCCACAGGGCTGTATAGACCCCGCAGCAGTAACCCTAAAAACATATTACACCTAAAAACAAACTAAAATTCTTGTATGTGGCCTACGATGTAATGAAAAAATACATGGATATATAAAAAAAGATATATATTAAAATATAACATAAGGAAAAATAAAATAGGGGCATGCCAGCAAAGAGAATGAATTGCGTCTCAAAATGAGACGATCAGCCTTTACATGTCATGCGCGCATGGAAAATAAAAGTCATGGGGAAGGCATGCCTGGCTTGAACTAGTCAAGTCCCTGGAGAGGCAAAAGGAACATGCACGCATGTGTCCTTCCAGCCGTAGCTTATCCTCTCACGGGGTTCGGTCAAGCCACCCTCCATCTCCAAAACAGCCACTGGGGAAGTGGTACCCCAAGATGACCTCCGGCACCCTAGCCAGAGTCCACTCACCCTGTTAGGGGCACAAGGATAAGGCCACCCATGCCCTTGTCCAGGGGTGATCATTATCAACCCCTTCCCGTGCTCTTGGACCACATACGATAAATCGCGTACGTCCAGGTTAAGGCTTTGACGAAACAGCTCTTCAAGTCCCCATTAGTCAAGCCCAACTTCTCAAGAAAATGGGCACTCTCACTGCAGAACCTGCCTCTCCAATTCAAAGTGATTGAGGAGGCAGAAACTGCATTGGCACTGGTATAGTCCCTAACCCACTGAAGGATCTCAGGGGTGCCGTACCGGTCACACTTGCTCTGGTGTGGCCGGGAGAGTGGAAAGCCGTCAACTGAGACCTGGGTGTCTAAAATTATGGCCTCGTTACTTTTGCTAGCAATGATGTCCGGCTTGCAGAAGGTCCCACCATCGGGTATCCGGACCTCCCTCACCACCTCGTACCAATGTACGAGGTGGTGAGGGAGCTGTCTCAATCGACCAGCTACGAACCGGGTGATATCGTCATGACGTACCACCCGTGCTCCATGCGTCCTCGGGCATGCTTGTGAGATATCTCACAAACCTGGCCCAAGGGTGCCAGGTTTCCTGCATGTATCACACATGCCACTGGCACCTGGGCGTCCCCTAGCGGCCCTGGATGGCTTCGCCAAAGCGTTAGCTCTCACCTGGACTGCGTGAGCGAACTCATCACCGCTCAAAAGGCAGGTGCCGGACGAGATCCATCTCAAGCACGAGGGAACCTCGCACGAGGACCTTAATCCTGCACCATCGGCCGTGCGGTAGAGCCGCTCCTGCCATGTCCGAGAGTACTCAGCTCTGTTGGTTACCGGCTCGCCCCCAATCGAGGCCGGGCCGATCCACCGACGCATCTTGTCTTGGATAGCCGGTAGAAGGGCTGCTGCCCGGACCGTTGGGTCAGCCGACTCCAACAGACTGCTGAAACGCTTGTTCTTATGTAGCCGCATTGACGAGGCAAATTCGGGCATCCCAAGATCACCGTCCTTCCAGTCAGTGTAGAAGAACGCATTCCAGGCGTCATGCGGTAGACGGAGCCAGCTACAAATAGCCTGCCTCATCCTCCGGTTGATTCTCGCTAGCTGAGTCTTAAACACCATACCCAGAATCAGACGGTGGTTCATTTTAGGAATGAGGTGGTGCTTCAGCACGTATAACCCCTGCTGGGGTTTGAGGGGGGGCCTGCGTGATGTTAGTAATCCCCTTCTCAAACATAAAGCCATAGGAGAGGCCCCTGCCACTGGCCAGGTTTTCAGCGCATCCATCCACAGGGATGAATGCCTGAGGTACTGAGCTTTTCTCCTGCCAGTCTACGCCCACACTCTCCTGCCAGTCTACGCCCACACTCTCCTGCCAGTCTACGCCCACACTCCTGCCAGTCTACGCCCACACTCCTGCCAGTCTACGCCCACACTCCTGCCAATCTACGCCCACACTCTCCTGCCAGTCTACGCCCACACTCCTGCCAGTCTACGCCCACACTCCTGCAGTCTACGCCCACACTCCTGCCAGTCTACGCCTACACTCTCCTACCAGTCTACGCCTACACTCTCCTACCAGTCTACGCCCACACTCTCCTACCAGTCTACGCCCACACTCCTACCAGTCTACGCCCACACTCTCCTACCAGTCTACGCCCACACTCCTGCCAGTCTACGCCCACATTCCTGCCAGTCTACGCCCACACTCTCCTACCAGTCAACGCCCACACTCCTGCCAGTCTACGCCCACACTCCTGCCAGTCTACGCCCACACTCTCCTACCAGTCAACGCCCACACTCCTGCCAGTCTACGCCCACACTCTCCTGCCAGTCTACGCCCACACTCTCCTACCAGTCTACGCCCACACTCTCCTACCAGTCTACGCCCACACTCCTGCCAGTCTACGCCCACACTCTCCTACCAGTCAACGCCCACACTCCTGCCAGTCTACGCCCACACTCTCCTGCCAGTCTACGCCCACACTCTCCTACCAGTCTACGCCCACACTCCTGCCAGTCTACGCCCACACTCTCCTACCAGTCTACGCCCACATTCTCCTACCAGTCTACGCCCACACTCCTGCCAGTCTACGCCCACACTCTCCTACTAGTCTACGCCCACATTCTCCTACCAGTCTACGCCCACACTCCTGCCAGTCTACGCCCACACTCCTGCCAGTCTACGCCCACACTCCTGCCAGTCTACCAACAGTGTACTCACGCCCACTTCCTGATGACTCCCTCTCTGCACTTCTAGACACCTGTCCTCAAGCACAGTTGCTGCAAACGTGTGTCGTGTGGTGTAGTGGTCAGTTCCCTTACACCCGATGGCTCTATTCACCAAGCACCTGGGAGTCAGGCAACTGTTGTAGGTAGCATTCTGGAGAAAGTCAGTTCTTAGGCTAGGCCTTAGGCCTCGCTGTCCATGTATCCCGGCCTCTCCTGTAGCAGGCCGCAGTTTCTACGTTACGGTGACCAAAGGTTCACACGCCAGCTGATGTCAACACCACCGGCTCACAACTATCTACATTTTTTATGTATGGGTTCAATAGGTTATGTGGGTTGCTTGGGTGGGTTATGTGGGTTGTGTGAGGTTAGGAGGTCGACCCTCAACGGGACGGTAGACACAGTGAACGGGACGGTGTCTGGACAGTGAACGGGACGGTGTCTGGACAGTGAACGGGACGGTGTCTGGACAGTGAACGGGACGGTGTCCGGACAGTGAACGGGACGGTGTCTGGACAGTGAACGGGACGGTGTCTGGACAGTGAACGGGACGGTGTCCGGACAGTGAACGGGACGGTGTCTGGACAGTGAACGGGACGGTGTCCGGACAGTGAACGGGACGGTGTCTGGACAGTGAACGGGACGGTGTCCGGACAGTGAACGGGACGGTGTCCGGACAGTGAACGGGACGGTGTCCGGACAGTGAACGGGACGGTGTCTGGACAGTGAACGGGACGGGGTCTGGACAGTGAACGGGACGGAGTCTGGACAGTGAACGGGACGGTGTCTGGACAGTGAACGGGACGGGGTCTGGACAGTGAACGGGACGGTGTCTGGACTGTGAACGGGACGGGGTCTGGACAGTGAACGGGACGGTGTATGGACAGTGAACGGGACGGTGTCTGGACAGTGAACGGGACGGGGTCTGGACAGTGAACGGGACGGTGTCTGGACAGTGAACGGGACGGTGTCTGGACAGTGAACGGGACGGTGTCTGGACAGTGAACGGGACGGTGTCTGGACAGTGAACGGGACGGGGTCTGGACAGTGAACGGGACGGTGTCCGGACAGTGAACGGGACGGTGTCCGGACAGTGAACGGGACGGTGTCTGGACAGTGAACGGGACGGGGTCTGGACAGTGAACGGGACGGTGTCTGGACAGTGAACGGGACGGTGTCTGGACAGTGAACGGGACGGTGTCTGGACAGTGAACGGGACGGGGTCTGGACAGTGAACGGGACGGGGTCTGGACAGTGAACGGGACGGTGTCTGGACAGTGAACGGGAGGGGGTCTGGACAGTGAACGGGACGGTGTCCGGACAGTGAACGGGACGGTGTCTGGACAGTGAACGGGACGGTGTCTGGACAGTGAACGGGACGGGGTCTGGACAGTGAACGGGACGGGGTCTGGACAGTGAACGGGACGGTGTCTGGACAGTGAACGGGACGGTGTCTGGACAGTGAACGGGACGGGGTCTGGACAGTGAACGGGACGGGGTCTGGACAGTGAACGGGACGGTGTCTGGACAGTGAACGGGAGGGGGTCTGGACAGTGAACGGGACGGTGTCCGGACAGTGAACGGGACGGTGTCTGGACAGTGAACGGGACGGTGTCTGGACAGTGAACGGGACGGGGTCTGGACAGTGAACGGGACGGGGTCTGGACAGTGAACGGGACGGTGTCTGGACAGTGAACGGGACGGTGTCTGGACAGTGAACGGGACGGGGTCTGGACAGTGAACGGGACGGGGTCTGGACAGTGAACGGGACGGTGTCTGGACAGTGAACGGGAGGGGGTCTGGACAGTGAACGGGACGGTGTCCGGACAGTGAACGGGACGGTGTCTGGACAGTGAACGGGACGGTGTCTGGACAGTGAACGGGACGGGGTCTGGACAGTGAACGGGACGGGGTCTGGACAGTGAACGGGACGGTGTCTGGACAGTGAACGGGACGGTGTCTGGACAGTGAACGGGACGGGGTCTGGACAGTGAACGGGACGGGGTCTGGACAGTGAACGGGACGGGGTCTGGACAGTGAACGGGACGGGGTCTGGACAGTGAACGGGACGGTGTCTGGACAGTGAACGGGACGGGGTCTGGACAGTGAACGGGACGGTGTCTGGACAGTGAACGGGACGGGGTCTGGACAGTGAACGGGACGGTGTCTGGACAGTGAACGGGACGGTGTCTGGACAGTGAACGGGACGGTGTCTGGACAGTGAACGGGACGGGGTCTGGACAGTGAACGGGACGGGGTCTGGACAGTGAACGGGACGGGGTCTGGACAGTGAACGGGACGGGGTCTGGACAGTGAACGGGACGGGGTCTGGACAGTGAACGGGACGGGGTCTGGACAGTGAACGGGACGGGGTATGGACAGTGAACCAACCTAATGGAGAGTCATCTAACTGCCGTTCGTTCTATTGTTCATGCTTCTTGTCCCATGTTACATGTATACTGTCAACCCGTTCTCGCACTTGCTTATAGTCAATATTGGCTTATTTAATAAGTGCATATGTGACATACTAATTGATTGTCAAAATTTTAGTTTACCTTGGAAAGCTTTATAGAAAACACCGACCTCACCTAACCTTCTTAGTATGTTAGGTGAGGTCATCTTATAAGCATCTTATTGCTTCTTATTTACAATTATTACTTAACCTATCAACGGTATAGGTTAAGTAATAATTGTAATTAAGAAGCAATAAGATGCTTATCTTAACATACTAAGAAGGTTAGGTGAGGTCGGTGTTTTCTATGAAGCTTTTCAAGGTAAACTAAAATTTTGACAATCAATTAGTATGTCACATATGCACTTATTAAATAAGCCAATATTGACTATAAGCAAGTGCGAGAACGGGTTGATACTGTATACGACACATACCTCTCCATGTTGCATGTATATTGTATACGACACATACCTCTCTGTGTTACAGGTACACACTAATCAACATATATACCATGAGTCACATTGTGCATCACCTCTCATGAATGTGTAATGCCAGTAGTGAACGCCAGACCTTCCTAATGTGGTGATGTGTTTGTTTCAGTGTGAGAGGAGCTGCTGTGGTGGGGCGTCCAGTTGCTGTGGTGGGGCGTCCAGCTGCTGTGGTGGGGCGTCCAGCTCTCAGGTAAGCAGGAGCTGCTGTGTTGGGGAGTGAGGCGTGGGGGGATGGGGTGATGGGGGGGGATGGTGTGAGGGAGGGCAACCTCTTGGCAAGAAGGAAGTGAGGAGTGTGTCAGGGAGAAGAAAAGCGAAATGAGGAAGAGGGAGGGAGGGAGGGAGAGAAAGTGAGACAATGAGTGTGATTACATAGCTGTCCCCACCCCCCTCCTTTCACCCCCAGCACCCTACACACAACACACCTGCTCTCCCCCCCCCCCCAACAGCATCCTACACACAACACACCTGGTCTCCCCCCCCCCCCAACAGCACCCTATACACAGCACACCTGGTCTCTCTCCCCCTCCCCCCCAGCACCCTACACACAACACACCTGCTCTCTCTCCCCCCCCCAACAGCACCCTATACACAGCACACCTGATCTCTCTCCCCCTCCCCCCCAGCACCCTACACACAACACACCTGCTCTCCCCCCTCCCCCCAGCACCCTACACACAACACACCTGCTCTCCCCCCTCCCCCCAGCACCCTACACACAACACACCTGCTCTCCCCCCTCCCCCCAGCACCCTACACACAACACACCTGCTCTCCCCCCTCCCCCCAGCACCCTACACACAACACACCTGCTCTCCCCCCTCCCCCCAGCACCCTACACACAACACACCTGCTCTCCCCCCCAGCACCCTACACACAACACACCTGCTCTCCCCCCTCCCCCAGCACCCTACACACAACACACCTGCTCTCCCCCCTCCCCCCAGCACCCTACACACAACACACCTGCTCTCCCCCCTCCCCCCAGCACCCTACACACAACACACCTGCTCTCCCCCCCCCCAGCACCCTACACACAACACACCTGCTCTCCCCCCTCCCCCCAGCACCCTACACACAACACACCTGCTCTCCCCCCTCCCCCCCAGCACCCTACACACAACACACCTGCTCCCCCCCAGCACCCTACACACAACACACCTGCTCCCCCCCCCCACACCTGCCACAAGAGCCACCCGGACAGTAAGATGATCACACACACCATATAATAACCAGAGCTGCAGCTGGTGCCTGCAACGTCAACGTCCGCCCCGCCGCCCACCAGCACAGACAAAGCAAGACGGCTTGAGACTGTATCTGAGGATAAGTAAGTAATTATCAAAGAAGGCACCAAGCCGGGAAGGCTATGTAGCACCACCACATGTGCGGAATAATCAGAAGGCGCTAAATATCACCAAGGATGCCAATATGAGAACAGAAACGCATGAAGCGAACGATATCAAAGGTATCCGATTCACCAAGAATTCTATCGAGGGAAAAGTGACCGCGAGGGACGGTCGGAAAGCAAGACACACGCTCGTCCTGGAAGTCAGGACATTCGACAAGGATATGAACGACGATAAGAGGGACAATGTAGTTTGGACATTAAGGAGCTGAGCCGCGCTCCACTAAGTGCCCGTGAGTTAAGCGTGCATGGCCAATACGCAGCCTTGCCAGAGCAGTTTCCCATCGCCGGTTACAGTGGTAGGAGGACGGCCACGAGGACACACTACTCTTAAGAATACGCAGTTTGTTACCAGTAACAGAAGACCAACAACCCTGCCAAAGGGCAAGGATGTAGAAATGAATAACTGGGTAAAAGTCGGAATAAGGAACACCTTTACAGGAGACGGGACAAGAGCGGACAGCTTCCCTAGCGGCAGCGTCCGCACACTCATATAAAGAGACACCAACATGTCTGGCAACCCAACAAAACTCTACTGACTTTAATTTACTGGAGATAAGAAACAGCCAATGTTGAATCTCGACGACCATCGGATGGACTGGATTAAAGTCCTCCAGAGCCACGAGGGCGCTGCGAGAGTCAACTACCACCATAAAGGAGGAGTGACAATGAGAAAAGAAGGAGACGGAGAGGACAGAGAATAGCACAAAGTTCTGCCGTGAAGATGCTGGTCTCCGGAGGCAGGCGACACATACAGGTGTGGTCAAGAAAAACAAGAGAGTAGCCAGAGTAGCCACCGGTGAAGATGGAAATGGAGCGGAAGTGTGAACAGAAGTGTTCAAGGAAAAAGCGTTTCAGAACTGTAGGAGAGGTAAAGGCTTTACTGATGCGGTATCTGTGGACAGATACAGGTGTTAATTACGAGCGTGTGTAGGTGGGAGGGGTATGTGGGCTCCGGGCAGCTGATGGTAGTACTCACCTATTTGTGCTTGCGGGGGTTGAGCTTTGGCTCTGTGGTCCCGCCTCTCAACCCGCCTGTGTATAGTGATGGTCAGCGGTTGTGGGTGACACGGTGTCTTATCAGCCCAGGCATGTCCAGCAGCGGACCCATGTCCACGCGCACACATATTTCTACCTAACAAGGCAGGCCAAATTTACAAGTCAAGTTCCCTAACAGGTAATGCTTAGGTAGTTCCCCCCCCCTCCTCCTTCAACCCCCTCCCCCTTCCACCCCCTCCCCCTTCCACCCCCTCCGCCTTCTACCCCCTCCTCCCCCTTCTACCCCCTCCTCACCCTACATCACCCACCCCCCCACCCCTCCCCTATCCCTGCAGACACAATTAACCACCAAGAGGGTAGGTCGGAGGCCCACACCAGTCGGGGTACAGTGACCAGGAACCGGTTGTGTTGTGTGAAACATGTGTACCAGGCCGCGCGGACGGACTGATTACTCAGGTACAGCCTCCAGACACACACACACACACACACACACACACACACACACACACACACACACACACACACACACACACACACACACACACACACACACACACACACAAAACACTACCAAAACTCACGATGAAGTTCTTACGAAAACTGATTCTTTGCTGGTGTCTCCCTCCCTAATGCCACAATGTCCACGGCCCCTGGTCGCAAGGGCTCACATGTATACCCCCGTCCCCAAGTTTCCTACTGCAATACTTGCATTGCAACTTCTTCTCCGAGTGATGCAGAGGTAATATAGGTTATGGCTGCATATAACTATAAGCCCTTTCATCTAAGGCCGTAAAGAACGAGTTGCTGTGAAATTGAGTTAAGTTTGAGAGTGCAAGGACAAGATTGTGGAGCTGCAACACACTCTTAAACTCTTACCACAACACTTCTCCCAGCCTGGCCTGGCCGCGGGCTGCTACAAGTCCTGTGTGACTAGGCTTGAGGCTGTGTATGTCCTTGTAACCCGCAGGGCCACCACAGCCGCCCGTCACAGCCGGCCGCCACAGCCGGCCGCCACAGCCGGCCGCCACAGCCGGCCGGCTCATCCGGCTACACACACACACAAGAGGGTACCATTCTCCATAATGGTATCCCCTAAGAGGAGTATTGACGCCGGAGGTGATGACAATTACAGACCAAAGTGTTGCTCACTCATCTCTGAGGTTTGCAATTGGATGAGTCTTGCAAGCAACGGTCTAATACGGCATCCAGGACCCCAGCTGGTCACCCCACCACCCCAGCTGGTCACCCCACCACCCCAGCTGGTCACACCACCACCCCAGCTGGTCACCCCACCACCCCAGCTGGTCACACCACCACCCCAGCTGGTCACCCCACCACCCCAGCTGGTCACCCCACCACCGCCCCAGCTGGTCACACCACCACCACCCCAGCTGGTCACACCACCACCCCAGCTGGTCACACCACCACCCCAGCTGGTCACACCACCACCCCAGCTGGTCACACCACCACCACCCCAGCTGGTCACACCACCACCCCAGCTGGTCACACCACCACCCCAGCTGGTCACCCCACCACCACCCCAGCTGGTCACACTACCACCACCCCAGCTGGTCACCCCACCACCCCAGCTGGTCACCCCACCACCACCCCAGCTGGTCACACCACCACCCCAGCTGGTCACACCACCACCCCAGCTGGTCACCCCACCACCCCAGCTGGTCACACCACCACCACCCCAGCTGGTCACACCACCACCCCAGCTGGTCACACCACCACCCCAGCTGGTCACCCCACCACCACCCCAGCTGGTCACACTACCACCACCCCAGCTGGTCACCCCACCACCCCAGCTGGTCACCCCACCACCACCCCAGCTGGTCACACCACCACCCCAGCTGGTCACACCACCACCCCAGCTGGTCACCCCACCACCCCAGCTGGTCACCCCACCACCACCCCCAGCTGGTCACACCACCACCCCAGCTGGTCACACCACCACCCCAGCTGGTCACCCCACCACCCCAGCTGGTCACACCACCACCACCCCAGCAGGTCACCCCACCACCCCAGCTGGTCACACCACCACCCCAGCTGGTCACACCACCACCCCAGCTGGTCACACCACCACCCCAGCTGGTCACACCACCCCAGCTGGTCACACCACCACCCCAGCTGGTCACACCACCACCCCAGCTGGTCACCCCACCACCCCAGCTGGTCACACCACCACCACCCCAGCTGGTCACCCCACCACCACCCCAGCTAGTCACACCACCACCCCAGCTGGTCACACCACCACCCCAGCTGGTCACACCACCACCCCAGCTGGTCACCCCACCACCCCAGCTGGTCACCCCACCACCCCAGCTGGTCACACCACCACCACCCCAGCTGGTCACACCACCACCCCAGCTGGTCACACCACCACCCCAGCTGGTCACACCACCACCACCCCAGCAGGTCACACCACCACCCCAGCTGGTCACACTACCACCACCCCAGCTGGTCACACCACCACCACCCCAGCTGGTCACACTACCACCACCCCAGCAGGTCACACCACCACCCCAGCTGGTCACCCCACCACCCCAGCTGGTCACACCACCACCACCCCAGCTGGTCACACCACCACCACCCCAGCTGGTCACACCACCACCCCAGCTGGTCACACCACCACCACCCCAGCTGGTCACACTACCACCACCCCAGCTGGTCACACCACCACCCCAGCTGGTCACACTACCACCACCCCAGCTGGTCACACCACCACCACCCCAGCTGGTCACACCACCACCACCCCAGCTGGTCACACCACCACCACCCCAGCTGGTCACACCACCACCACCCCAGCTGGTCACACCACCACCACCCCAGCTGGTCACACTACCACCACCCCAGCTGGTCACACCACCACCCCAGCTGGTCACACCACCACCACCCCAGCTGGTCACACCACCACCCCAGCTGGTCACACCACCACCACCCCAGCTGGTCACACCACCACCCCAGCAGGTCACACCACCACCCCAGCTGGTCACACTACCACCACCCCAGCTGGTCACACCACCACCACCCCAGCTGGTCACACTACCACCACCCCAGCTGGTCACACCACCACCCCAGCTGGTCACACCACCCCCCCAGCTGGTCACACCACCACCCCAGCTGGTCACACCACGACCCCAGCTGGTCACACCACCCCCCCCCAGCTGGTCACACCACCACCCCAGCTGGTCACACCACCCCCCCAGCTGGTCACACCACCACCCCAGCTGGTCACACTACCACCACCCCAGCTGGTCACACCACCACCCCAGCTGGTCACACCACCCCCCCCAGCTGGTCACACCACCACCCCAGCTGGTCACACCACCACCCCAGCTGGTCACACCACCCCCCCAGCTGGTCACACCACCACCCCAGCTGGTCACACCACCCCCCAGCTGGTCACACCACCACCCCAGCTGGTCACACCACCACCCCAGCAGGTCACACCACCACCCCAGCTGGTCACACTACCACCACCCCAGCTGGTCACACCACCACCCCAGCTGGTCACACCACCACCCCAGCTGGTCACACTACCACCACCCCAGCTGGTCACACCACCACCCCAGCTGGTCACACCACCACCCCAGCTGGTCACACTACCACCACCCCAGCTGGTCACACCACCACCCCAGCTGGTCACACCACCACCACCCCAGCTGGTCACACCACCACCCCAGCTGGTCACACTACCACCACCCCAGCTGGTCACACCACCACCACCCCAGCTGGTCACACCACCACCCCAGCTGGTCACACCACCACCACCCCAGCTGGTCACACTACCACCACCCCAGCTGGTCACACCACCACCCCAGCTGGTCACACTACCACCACCCCAGCTGGTCACACCACCTCCCCAGCTGGTCACACCACCACCACCCCAGCTGGTCACACCACCACCACCCCAGCTGGTCACACTACCACCACCCCAGCTGGTCACACTACCACCACCCCAGCTGGTCACACCACCACCCCAGCTGGTCACACTACCACCCCAGCTGGTCACACCACCACCACCCCAGCTGGTCACACCACCACCCCAGCTGGTCACACTACCACCACCCCAGCTGGTCACACCACCACCACCCCAGCTGGTCACACTACCACCACCCCAGCTGGTCACACTATCACCACCCCAGCTGGTCACACCACCACCCCAGCTGGTCACACCACCACCACCCCAGCTGGTCACACCACCACCCCAGCTGGTCACACCACCACCACCCCAGCTGGCCACACCACCACCCCAGCTGGTCACACCACCACCCCAGCTGGTCACACCACTACCCCAGCTGGTCACACCACCACCCCAGCAGGTCACCCCACTACCCCAGCTGGTCACACCACCACCCCAGCTGGTCACACCACCACCACCCCAGCTGGCCACACCACCACCCCAGCTGGTCACACCACCACCCCAGCTGGTCACACCACTACCCCAGCTGGTCACACCACCACCCCAGCAGGTCACCCCACTACCCCAGCTGGTCACACCACCACCCCAGCTGGATCAGCTTAAAATAGATCGAAATCTATGAAAATTCAATTTATCAATGCAATCGGAAACATTAAAATGGAATCCTAACATATTTAGTATAGCGTGTGTTGCTTTTACGTGCAACAATCTGTTTAAAAAAAATTACCTGCCTCAGGTGTGGCATCTATATAGTAGGTATATAAAAACACGAACATATTCGAATGGAACGTTGTGTCTAAATTTCAAAGCATTCGGTGAAGAACTTTCGGAGATTACAGCGTTTGTTGCTCTTACGTCCAACAGATGGTACTGTTTAAAAAAAAAAACATGTTTTTACCTGTCGCATGTGTGGCATGTATATAGTAGGTACCTAAAAACACTCGTGTATTCGAATGCAACGTTGTGCCACAATTTCAAAGCAATCGGTAAAGAGGTTTCGGAGATTTCCCTCATAATAACTCACATGAAAAACACAGATAAAAAACATGTTTTTACCTGTCACAGGTGTGACATCTATATAGTCGGTATATAAAAACACGCTCGTATGTCAATGGAACCTTGGGTCTAAATTTCAAGTCAATCGGTGAAAAACTTTCCGATATTGGCGATTTTGAACAAACGAATATTTCCATTTTTATTTATATAGATTTCATTCTATTTATTCTCCTCCATCCTCCTCCTCCTCCTCCCTCCTCCATCCTCCATCCTCCTCCTCCCTCCTCCATCCTCCATCCTCCATCCTCCTCCTCCTCCTCCATCCTCCTCCTCCTCCTCCATCCTCCTCCTCCTCCATCCTCCTCCTCCTCCTCCATCCTCCTCCTCCTCCATCCTCCTCCCTCCTCCATCCTCCATCCTCCTCCTCCTCCTCCCTCCTCCATCCTCCTCCTCCTCCTCCTCCCTCCTCCATCCTCCCTCCTCCTCCCTCCTCCATCCTCCTCCTCCTCCTCCCTCCTCCATCCTCCATCCTCCTCCTCCTCCTCCCTCCTCCATCCTCCATCCTCCTCCTCCTCCTCCATCCTCCTCCTCCTCCTCCATCCTCCTCCTCCTCCATCCTCCTCCTCCTCCTCCATCCTCCTCCCTCCTCCATCCTCCATCCTCCTCCTCCTCCTCCCTCCTCCATCCTCCTCCTCCTCCTCCTCCCTCCTCCATCCTCCCTCCTCCTCCCTCCTCCATCCTCCATCCTCCTCCTCCTCCTCCCTCCTCCATCCTCCTCCTCCTCCTCCCTCCTCCATCCTCCTCCTCCTCCTCCTCCCTCCTCCATCCTCCCTCCTCCTCCTCCTCCCTCCTCCATCCTCCCTCCTCCTCCTCCTCCTCCTCCTCCTCCATCCTCCTCCTCCTCCTCCCTCCTCCATCCTCCTCCTCCTCCTCCTCCTCCTCCATCCTCCTCCTCCTCCTCCTCCTCCTCCTCCTCCTCCTCCTCCATCCTCCTCCTCCTCCTCCCTCCTCCATCCTCCTCCTCCTCCTCCTCCTCCTCCATCCTCCTCCTCCTCCTCCTCCTCCTCCTCCTCCTCCTCCTCCATCCTCCTCCTCCCTCCTCCATCCTCCTCCTCCTCCTCCTCCATCCTCCTCCTCCTCCTCCTCCTCCTCCTCCTCCTCCTCCATCCTCCTCCTCCTCCTCCATCCTCCTCCTCCTCCTCCCTCCTCCATCCTCCTCCTCCTCCTCCTCCTCCTCCATCCTCCTCCTCCTCCTCCCTCCTCCATCCTCCTCCTCCTCCTCCTCCTCCTCCTCCTCCTCCTCCTCCGCTACAGTAGAAAGTTTTGGCAGCAGACAATACTTTTTTGTTAAGGTTCTTTTAAAAGTTGTATGAGGTTATGTAGAGGAACAGGTGGAGTGTGGTGGTGTGGTGGTGTGGTGGTGTGGTGGTGTGGTGGTATACCCCCAGGTGGAGTGTGTGGTGGTGTGGTATACCCCCAGGTGGAGTGTGTGGTGGTGTGGTATACCCCCAGGTGGAGTGTGTGGTGGTGTGGTATACCCCCAGGTGGAGTGTGTGGTGGTGTGGTATACCCCCAGGTGGAGTGTGTGGTGGTGTGGTATACCCCCAGGTGGTGTGTGTGGTGGTGTGGTATACCCCCAGGTGGAGTGTGTGGTGGTGTGGTATACCCCCAGGTGGAGTGTGTGGTGGTGTGGTATACCCCCAGGTGGAGTGTGTGGTGGTGTGGTATACCCCCAGGTGGAGTGTGTGGTGGTGTGGTATACCCCCAGGTGGAGTGTGTGGTGGTGTGGTATACCCCCAGGTGGAGTGTGTGGTGGTGTGGTATACCCCCAGGTGGAGTGTGTGGTGGTGTGGTATACCCCCAGGTGGAGTGTGTGGTGGTGTGGTATACCCCCAGGTGGAGTGTGTGGTGGTGTGGTATACCCCCAGGTGGAGTGTGTGGTGGTGTGGTATACCCCCAGGTGGAGTGTGTGGTGGTGTGGTATACCCCCAGGTGGAGTGTGTGGTGGTGTGGTATACCCCCAGGTGGAGTGTGTGGTGGTGTGGTATACCCCCAGGTGGAGTGTGTGGTGGTGTGGTATACCCCCAGGTGGAGTGTGTGGTGGTGTGGTATACCCCCAGGTGGAGTGTGTGGTGGTGTGGTATACCCCCAGGTGGAGTGTGTGGTGGTGTGGTATACCCCCAGGTGGAGTGTGTGGTGGTGTGGTATACCCCCAGGTGGAGTGTGTGGTGGTGTGGTATACCCCCAGGTGGAGTGTGTGGTGGTGTGGTATACCCCCAGGTGGAGTGTGTGGTGGTGTGGTATACCCCCAGGTGGAGTGTGTGGTGGTGTGGTATACCCCCAGGTGGAGTGTGTGGTGGTGTGGTATACCCCCAGGTGGAGTGTGTGGTGGTGTGGTATACCCCCAGGTGGAGTGTGTGGTGGTGTGGTATACCCCCAGGTGGAGTGTGTGGTGGTGTGGTATACCCCCAGGTGGAGTGTGTGGTGGTGTGGTATACCCCCAGGTGGAGTGTGTGGTGGTGTGGTATACCCCCAGGTGGAGTGTGTGGTGGTGTGGTATACCCCCAGGTGGAGTGTGTGGTGGTGTGGTATACCCCCAGGTGGAGTGTGTGGTGGTGTGGTATACCCCCAGGTGGAGTGTGTGGTGGTGTGGTATACCCCCAGGTGGAGTGTGTGGTGGTGTGGTATACCCCCAGGTGGAGTGTGTGGTGGTGTGGTATACCCCCAGGTGGAGTGTGTGGTGGTGTGGTATACCCCCAGGTGGAGTGTGTGGTGGTGTGGTATACCCCCAGGTGGAGTGTGTGGTGGTGTGGTATACCCCCAGGTGGAGTGTGTGGTGGTGTGGTATACCCCCAGGTGGAGTGTGTGGTGGTGTGGTATACCCCCAGGTGGAGTGTGTGGTGGTGTGGTATACCCCCAGGTGGAGTGTGTGGTGGTGTGGTATACCCCCAGGTGGAGTGTGTGGTGGTGTGGTATACCCCCAGGTGGAGTGCTCCAGCATCTGGTATGACAGTATGGTGGCATGAGTCGTCCACACAACACCGTGTGGACAGCTCACGCACGCACTCACACACACATACACACACACACACACACACACTACCCACCTACTGACACGATGCCCCTCACCCCCCCCCCCCTACTCCACACACACGCACACACCTGTTCACTTGGGAACCCCCCAAACACCTTATGAGGCATTTAAACACCTGTTGTTTTAGATTCAGCAACTCGGAACGAAAATTACAAGTAGCACGGGCTATGGCGAGCCCGTAGTGGCCTTACCTGGCACAGGAGCGGGGCTGTATGACCTACACACCTGGCTTCCTACACTCAATATACACATTTTGACCTGCGCCCTGTCTTAAAATTAATAGGTCACACCCATACCAAACGACCAATACCGTCCTCCTGGTAGAACGTCGCATTTCTGACGTATACACTCTTCCTGAGGTCAAAAACTGTCGTGCTAGAAAATGGAAGCGGGTAGCGTAATTGACATGCTGTTCCGTTTTCTGTTATGGGTCCTCTGGTGGGTTAGGATAAGGGCACGTCAGTACGACGGTTTGTTGACGTTGGGAGACCTTAGGAGGCCGAGCTGAGTGATAGCGGGTGTACCGGGATACTCCACACTCTCCCAGTACACTTGTACTGGGTATACTCCGGGTATACTCCGGATATACTCCAGGTATACTCCGGATATACTCCAGGTATACTCCGGGTATATTCAGGATATACTCTGGATATACCCCAGGTATACTCTGGGTATACCCAGGTGTACTCCGGGTATACCCCAGGCATACTCAGGTATACTCTGTGTATACCCAGGTGTACTCCGGGTATACCCCCAGGTATACTCAGGTATAACCCAGATATACTCAGGAATACTCCAGGTATACCCCCGGGTATACCGTGACCACAGACACGCGGGCCTAAGCCTCAGCATGGTCTAAGGTCCGTCTTGTTGTGGGAGTGTTGAGGATGATGCGGTCAAGAGACCACTCAGTGTGTCCTTGTGTGAGGTGTCCCGCGTGCCGGTGGCATCCAACACAGTCTGCTGGATCACTGTAGACGTCTCGGCTACACCGGTGGGAGGACCAGGGTAAAGGTCCGCCCTTACCTGGGTGAAAGCGCGTAAAAGCGTGTTAGTAGCCCCCCCCCCCCACCAGCACCCACTGTAGCGTAGAGGTCAGTCTGATCACAACCGAATGGTCCCGGGTTCGATTCCTAGGCACGCTGAAACAGTTGGTTACATTTGCCTACACCTAATGCCTCTCTGTTCACTTAGGAGTAAATAAGTACCAGGGCAACCTGTCCTCTTACAAAGAACGTCGCTTTTCGCTCGTATGCGTTACATCCGGCCAACAGTTGTAGTAGGAAATGGAAGCGGCTGGCGAAAGTGACGTACTGTCCCGTTTTCTGTTTTGGGTCCTCTGGTAGGTTAGGAGAGGACACCTTAAACTGACCGTTTTCTTGACGTTGTGGACCTTATGAGGACGGGCTGACCTGGGGAGTGGCAACTGCTGGGTGCAGTCTGGGAGGGTCTTGATAAGCCCAACTGGCTTCACGCCCTCAACAGTGGAAAACTTAATCGTATCACGTAAATGTGTGTGTACTCACCTAGTTGTGCTTGCGGGGGTTGAGCTCTGGTTCTTTGGTCCCGCCTCTCAACCGTCAATCAACAGGTGTACAGGTTCCTGAGCCTATTGGGCTCTATCATATCTACACTTGAAACTGTGTATGGAGTCAGCCTCCACCACATTACTTCCTAATGCATTCCATTTGTCAACATTTGTCAACCACTCTGACACTAAAAAAAGTTCTTTCTAATATCTCTGTGGCTCATTTGGGCACTCAGTTTCCACCTGTGTCCCCTAGTGCGTGTGCCCCTTGTGTTAAATAGCCTGTCTTTATCTACCCTGTCGATTCCCTTGAGAATCTTGAATGTGGTGATCATGTTCCCCCTAACTCTTCTGTCTTCCAGCGAAGTGAGGTTTAATTCCCGTAGTCTCTCCTCGTAGCTCATACCTCTCAGCTCGGGTACTAGTCTGGTGGCAAACCTTTGAACCTTTTCCAGTTTAGTCTTATCCTTGACTAGATATGGACTCCATGCTGGAGCCGCATACTCCAGGATTGGTCTGACATATGTGGTATACAAAGTTCTGAATGATTCCTTACACAAGTTTCTGAATGAGTGTGTGTGTGTGTGTGTGTGTGTGTCCGTCCACTGAGCACCGAGACACCGGTGTTGAGAATTATACACAATTGGATTAATATTAAACAGCGTTAAGGGGAGTGTTTAGCCTAAAGTGGTTCTCTCGTGAGCAAACATCAGGGTTGTGGGGGGACCCTGGAAGACTGGCGGGTCGCTGAAGTAGTCCACATAACTGGATTATTTTCCAGTCAGTCCACATTAACATCTTGAATCATTTTCTTCTCCCTGTTAATTGTATAAGTTTTCTCCTGGCGTAACTTCTATGGGGCAACTCCTGCCCTCAAAATCTTGCAGGTAGTAAGGCATTCTTCTCAAGAGTTTAGCTAATCTTAGAATTACACGGTAGAGTGTATGTCTAATGTTGATTAACTACTGTTATTCTAACTTTGTGGCAAGTTAGTAAACAAAAAGAACAAAACAATGGCTACGGTGACCTCGGCTCGCCCAGTCACCGTCTACGGTGTCTTAGACGACGCTTGTGGTAAATGGTAGTGTTAGATTGTAATTCTCTTCCCCACGTATTGTTAGAGTGGTCGGTACAACGACAGCCTCGCTTCCTGCAGGGTCGCTGGTCGAGCCCCGATGATGCAACAAGGCTCGGCACCGTTCCTTTCCTCGGTCCTTTTGTCAGATGTGTCAGGTGTGAGTGTCAGGTGTTGTGTCAGGTGTGAGTGTCAGGTGTTGTGTCAGGTGTGAGTGTCAGGTGTTGTGTCAGGTGTGTCAGGTGTTGTGTCAGGTGTGAGTGTCAGGTGTTGTGTCAGGTGTGAGTGTCAGGTGTTGTGTCAGGTGTGTCAGGTGTTGTGTCAGGTGTGTCAGGTGTTGTGTCAGGTGTGAGTGTCAGGTGTTGTGTCAGGTGTGAGTGTCAGGTGTTGTGTCAGGTGTGAGTGTCAGGTGTTGTGTCAGGTGTGTCAGGTGTTGTGTCAGGTGTGAGTGTCAGGTGTTGTGTCAGGTGTGAGTGTCAGGTGTTGTGTCAGGTGTGAGTGTCAGGTGTTGTGTCAGGTGTGTCAGGTGTTGTGTCAGGTGTGTCAGGTGTTGTGTCAGGTGTGAGTGTCAGGTGTTGTGTCAGGTGTGAGTGTCAGGTGTTGTGTCAGGTGTGAGTGTCAGGTGTTGTGTCAGGTGTGTCAGGTGTTGTGTCAGGTGTGAGTGTCAGGTGTTGTGTCAGGTGTGAGTGTCAGGTGTTGTGTCAGGTGTGAGTGTCAGGTGTTGTGTCAGGTGTGTCAGGTGTTGTGTCAGGTGTGTCAGGTGTGAGTGTCAGGTGTTGTGTCAGGTGTGAGTGTCAGGTGTTGTGTCAGGTGTGAGTGTCAGGTGTTGTGTCAGGTGTGTCAGGTGTTGTGTCAGGTGTGAGTGTCAGGTGTTGTGTCAGGTGTGAGTGTCAGGTGTTGTGTCAGGTGTGAGTGTCAGGTGTTGTGTCAGGTGTGAGTGTCAGGTGTTGTGTCAGGTGTTGTGTCAGGTGTGTCAGGTGTTGTGTCAGGTGTGAGTGTCAGGTGTGTCAGGTGTTGTGTCAGGTGTTGTGTCAGGTGTGAGTGTCAGGTGTTGTGTCAGGTGTGAGTGTCAGGTGTTGTGTCAGGTGTGAGTGTCAGGTGTTGTGTCAGGTGTGAGTGTCAGGTGTTGTGTCAGGTGTGTCAGGTGTGAGTGTCAGGTGTTGTGTCAGGTGTTGTGTCAGGTGTGAGTGTCAGGTGTGAGTGTCAGGTGTTGTGTCAGGTGTTGTGTCAGGTGTGTCAGGTGTGAGTGTCAGGTGTTGTGTCAGGTGTGAGTGTCAGGTGTTGTGTCAGGTGTGAGTGTCAGGTGTTGTGTCAGGTGTGTCAGGTGTTGTGTCAGGTGTTGTGTCAGGTGTGAGTGTCAGGTGTTGTGTCAGGTGTGAGTGTCAGGTGTTGTGTCAGGTGTGAGTGTCAGGTGTTGTGTCAGGTGTGAGTGTCAGGTGTTGTGTCAGGTGTGTCAGGTGTGAGTGTCAGGTGTTGTGTCAGGTGTTGTGTCAGGTGTGTCAGGTGTGAGTGTCAGGTGTTGTGTCAGGTGTGAGTGTCAGGTGTGAGTGTCAGGTGTTGTGTCAGGTGTTGTGTCAGGTGTTGTGTCAGGTGTGAGTGTCAGGTGTTGTGTCAGGTGTGAGTGTCAGGTGTTGTGTCAGGTGTGAGTGTCAGGTGTGAGTGTCAGGTGTTGTGTCAGGTGTGAGTGTCAGGTGTTGTGTCAGGTGTTGTGTCAGGTGTGAGTGTCCGGTGTGAGTGTCAGGTGTGAGTGTCAGGTGTGAGTGTCAGGTGTGAGTGTCAGGTGTGAGTGTCAGGTGTTGTGTCAGGTGTGAGTGTCAGGTGTTGTGTCAGGTGTGAGTGTCAGGTGTTGTGTCAGGTGTGAGTGTCAGGTGTTGTGTCAGGTGTTGTGTCAGGTGTGTCAGGTGTGAGTGTCAGGTGTTGTGTCAGGTGTGAGTGTCAGGTGTTGTGTCAGGTGTTGTGTCAGGTGTGAGTGTCAGGTGTTGTGTCAGGTGTTGTGTCAGGTGTTGTGTCAGGTGTGAGTGTCAGGTGTTGTGTCAGGTGTTGTGTCAGGTGTGAGTGTCAGGTGTGAGTGTCAGGTGTGATTGTCAGGTGTGAGTGTCAGGTGTGAGTGTCAGGTGTGAGTGTCAGGTGTGAGTGTCAGGTGTGAGTGTCAGGTGTGAGTGCCAGGTGTGAGTATCAGGTGTGAGTGTCAGGTGTGAGTGTCAGGTGTGAGTGTCAGGTGTGAGTGTCAGGTGTGAGTGCCAGGTGTGAGTGCCAGGTGTGAGTGTCAGGTATGAGTGTCAGGTGTGAGTGTCAGGTATGAGTGCCAGGTGTGAGTGTCAGGTGTGAGTGTCAGGTGTGAGTGTCAGGTATGAGTGCCAGGTGTGAGTGTCAGGTGTGAGTGTCAGGTATGAGTGTCAGGTGTGAGTGCCAGGTGTGAGTGCCAGGTGTGAGTGCCAGGTGTGAGTGCCAGGTGTGAGTGCCAGGTGTGAGTGCCAGGTATGAGTGTCAGGTGTGAGTGCCAGGTGTGAGTGTCAGGTGTGAGTGTCAGGTATGAGTGCCAGGTGTGAGTGTCAGGTGTGAGTGCCAGGTGTGAGTGTCAGGTGTGAGTGTCAGGTGTGAGTGTCAGGTGTGAGTGTCAGGTATGAGTGCCAGGTGTGAGTGTCAGGTGTGAGTGTCAGGTGTGAGTGTCACGTGTGAGTGTCACACCCGGGTGTGTGAAGGAGGGAGCACCTGACAAGTGTACACAAGTGACAACTTATCACTCCACTCACCACATAACAGACAGTGACAACAACAGTGTTCCACCAGTCTGTGGGTCCAGGCGAGGCTGACTGGCCGCCCGCCTTCTCTTCACTCCGTACAAACTACAACAGTTGTGCATAACCAGTAACGTGTACGAACCCAAGCAGTTACTACTAAATTACCGAGTCCGATGCATAGAAAACGGGAATATTTGTGAGCCGTTACTTTTCAACAAAATAGGATGCATTGGTAACGTTGATTACGATAACGTAAACAACGGAGGGGTTGTGGTAGCTGTGAGGGGATGCTATCATAAATTCACTAGTGCAGTCTGGCGAGTATTGGGCTTCGGGGCGTCTCAAAGATGTCATGTTATGAGGCTTCAGGGAGGCTTCAGGGAGGCGTCAGGAAGGCGTCAGGGAGGCTTCAGGGAGGCGTCAGGAAGGCGTCAGGGAGGCTTCAGGGAGGCTTCAGGGAGGCTTCAGGGAGGCGTCAGGAAGGCGTCAGGAAGGCTTCAGGGAGGCTTCAGGGAGGCTTCAGGAAGGCGTCAGGGAGGCTTCAGGGAGGCGTCAGGAAGGCTTCAGGGAGACGTCAGGAAGGCTTCAGGGAGGCGTCAGGAAGGCGTCAGGGAGGCTTCAGGGAGGCGTCAGGAAGGCTTCAGGGAGGCTTCATGGAGGCGTCAGGAAGGCGTCAGGGAGGCTTCAGGGAGGCTTCAGGGAGGCTTCAGGAAGGCTTCAGGAAGGCTTCAGGGAGGCTTCAGGAAGGCTTCAGGGAGGCTTCAGGGAGGCTTCAGGGAGGCGTCAGGAAGGCTTCAGGGAGGCTTCAGGAAGGCTTCAGGGAGGCTTCAGGAAGGCTTCAGGGAGGCGTCAGGAAGGCGTCAGGGAGGCTTCAGGGAGGCTTCAGGGAGGCGTCAGGGAGGCTTCAGGGAGGCTTCAGGGAGGCTTCAGGGAGGCTTCAGGGAGGCTTCAGGAAGGCTTCAGGGAGGCTTCAGGGAGGCGTCAGGGAGGCGTCAGGGAGGCGTCAGGAAGGCTTCAGGGAGGCGTCAGGAAGGCTTCAGGGAGGCGTCAGGAAGGCTTCAGGGAGGCGTCAGGAAGGCTTCAGGGAGGCTTCAGGGAGGCTTCAGGGAGGCTTCAGGAAGGCTTCAGGGAGGCGTCAGGAAGGCGTCAGGAAGGCTTCAGAAAGGCTTCAGGGAGGCGTCAGGGAGGCGTCAGGGAGGCGTCAGGAAGGCTTCAGGGAGGCTTCAGGGAGGCGTCAGGAAGGCTTCAGGGAGCCTCTTCGTGTCAACAGTAACGGGACGTCAGTTTAAGCGCACATTTGAAGCACCACAATTCTCAGTATTTATGCCATTAGCGACACATCTCTTGAATTAAAGATTAACTAATTAAATGCCTTTTATAAGTGTTGTAGTGTGGGTCGCGTCGCACCGCAAGTGTGTGTGTGTGTGTGTGTGTGTGTGTGTGTGTGTGTGTGTGTGTGCGTGTGTGTGTGTGTGTGTGTGTGTGTGTGTGTGTGTGTGTGTGTGTGTGTGTGTGTGTGTGTGTGTGTGTGTGTGTGTGTGTGTGTGTGTGTGTGGTCTAGAGGGACACATAGTTAGCGAGGATAAAGATACATGTACTGCTAGGTAAACAAGCGCCTGGGGGACATGTAGGCATTTTTAAGGCAGTTTAAAGGTGGACATGTTGGCCCCGTTAAGCGAGACTCCCGACATCCTAATCTACTGGTAACTCTTGATAAGTTGTGTCTGAGAGTTATGTTAGCGCCTTGAGCTCTCAGGCCAGAGTGGTCGGGGCTCTTGTTATCCCCCGCGGTAGACGGCTGATCTTGCTGTCTGTGTCACAGTGAGCACATGCAGGCTGGCTGTAATACTGGCACCGGATATGGTGTGTGGGAGTGTGGCCCGCCAGGGAAGGTAGCCACCAGAACAGAGCCCGTCCAGACGTGACCCTCGGGGTAACATTGGTATGACAGAGTGACACCATCCACGAGACCGGAGTCATGATTGGTTTCATAGTAACCGGGACACACACCAGTGACGCATCTAACTGATTTATATGACTGATTGGAAGATTAGCACTAGGTGTAGCAGCTGAGGGCCGCTGGCTTAGTGGCACCACAGTGCCAAGTAGGGTCAAGGAGACAAGAGGTGCCGGCACTAAGGTCGGTTCATTTGTTACCCACCCCATACCCATCCTGGGTATGGGGTGGGTAACACAAGCGGTGGAAAGGGTGACAGAGGCACACAATGGGCTCGGGGATCGAACCCCCACAATTCATATGTTGCTAAGCTTAGTTACAAAAACCTTGTTATGCTAGTTACAGACTTTATTGTATATTGTTACATCATCAATGGGTTCGAGACCAACCACAAGTACACTCTCAGATCTGAGCAACTGACAGATGTGGAGAGGTAGTCTGATATGATTGTCCTACACACCGTCCCCCATCCTGTGGGCAGCGGTGGATAGGTTACAACCACCCTCGCAGCAACCCGTCCTCTTAAAAATAACGTCGCTTTTCACTCGTATGAGCGCTATGGCCAAAAATGGACGTAATTTGAAACGAAATCGGCTCATGCAAGTGATGTTCTGTCCCGTTTTCTGTTTGAGTCCTCCGGCTTACTCGGAAAGGTTAGGAGAGGAAACTTTTAATTAACGTTTTTCATGACGTTTTGAAACTTTAGGAGAACTTTCTGCCCTCCTAACCTACCAGAGGTCCCTTAACTTATTGTTTTGAAAAAAAGAATCCCAAATTTATTTTCGATTTTTTTTCATTTTCAAATTATGCCCATTTTCGTCCATACGGGTAAACGGCCAAATTTAGTGGTAATTAGTAAGAGGAGAGGTTGCTCGAGCAACAGCCTGTTGGACCAAACTCTCACCTCCCGGGTAGGAGAGCTCCTACAGCCCCATTATGACACAAGCAAGGTGTACTACCTCTAGTTATCAAACTGAGCATATTTGGCTAACATTTCTGGGGCCAGATTCACGAAGCAGTTACGCAAGTACTGACGAACCTGTACATCTTTTCTCAATCTTTGGCGGCTTTGTTTACAATTATTATATAGTTAATGAGCTCCGAAGCACCAGGAGGCTGTTTATAACAATAACAACAGTTGAATCGGAGGTTTTCATGCTTGTAAACTGTTAAGTAAATGTAACCAAAGCCGTCAGATATTGAGGTACGTCAGATATAAGATGTACACGTTCGTAAGTACTTGCGTAACTGCTTCGTGAATCTGGGTCCTGGTAGTAGATCATTTTGAGTTCAATATTAGAGTCACCAATCTCGGTCAGTTGACAGTTGACAGTTGACAGTTGACAGTTGAGAGCATAACAAAGATGGCCACACAGGTGAGAATAATAATAATAATAATAACATTTTCTGGGAGTGACCAAGCAGACTATAATGTGTTGTGCTTGTTAATATCTCCAACTGGCTTGTTGCCTTGTTTATTTGATCTCTCTCCCTCTCCAAGTGTGAGGGAGAGAAGAGGGAGGGAGAGTGAGGGAGGGAGAGTGAGGGAGGGAGAGTGAGGGAGGGAGAGTGAGGGAGGGAGAGTGAGGGAGGGAGAGTGAGGGAGGGAGAGTGAGGGAGGGAGAGTGAGGGAGGGAGAGTGAGGGAGGGAGAGTGAGGGAGGGAGAGTGAGGGAGGGAGAGGGAGGAAGCATAACGTACTAAAAACTCCACACTCAGAATGGGGGGGGGAGCCTTTAGGGTGGTGATCAGTGAATGGTGGGAAGGTGGAGGGGGGGACAGGTGGAGGGACAGGTGGAGGGGGACAGGGAGACAGGTGGAAGAGGCGGGGCAAGGGGCAAGATAGAAATGTGTAAAAAGTGGAGTTCAGGAGAAAGAGTGGAGGGGAGGAAGGGGAGGGGACGCAGCAGCCATGACAGGAAGGGGGAGTAGGGGGGAAAAAGTCAGTGTTGGGGGTGGGTATGGGTGGTGTGGAGGGGAGGGGTGTAGGGGGTGGGGAGGGGTAGTGGGGGAGGGGGGGTGGGGGGGAGGGGTGTAATGGGTGGGGAGGGGTAGTGGGGGGCAAGAGAGGTGACCAACCACGTCTTCTTGGAGGAGGGAGGGAATTTTCAGGGGAAAGCGCCAAGCCATTACGACTATATAACACTGGGAAGGGGTCAGGATAAGGATTTGGGATGGGACGGGCGGGGGGGAGGGAAGGAATGGTCCCCAACCACTTGGACGGTCGGGGATTGAACGCCGACCTGCATGAAGCGAGGCCGTCGCTCTACCGTCCAGCCCAAGTGGCTGGGTACGCTGGCATACAGACGGGGATGTGATCACCTACACACACTCACCTAGACGTGTGTACACGGCTGAACAACGGCTCCCTGGCCCCACCTGTCCGTCTCTTGGATAACAAATGCAAACACTTTAATTCCTTTTATTTCTTATCGCGATAAGAGCATCAGGAAGCTGCGATAAGAGTAGGAGGAGGAGGTGATAAGAGCCAGGAGGAGGTGATAAGAGCCAGGAGGAGGCAATAAGAGCCAGGAGGAGGCAGGGTTGATAAGAGCCAGGGGGAGGCAGGGGTGATAAGAGCCAGGGGGAGGCAGGGGTGATAAGAGCCAGGAGGGAGGGTGAGGGACAGTAAGCCAGTAGCAGGGCTCCCACGGGGTAAGGTAGCCAGGGACTGATCTAGCAGGCTGGTGGTGCTCTACCCGGGGGGGGGGGCAGGCTGGGCCCTCTCTGGCGGGGAGGGGGAGGGAGGGGGGAGGGGGGACGTAGTTCACACCTAGCAGTTAATATCTGGGAATGAAGTCTAGCTCTTTGTTGCAACAGCTGGTGGTGATAGTGGTGGTGGTGACGGTGGTGGTGACGGTGGTGGTGATGGTGGTGGTGATGGTGGTGGTGATGGTGGTGGTGATGGTGGTGGTGGAGGGACAACTGAAGGGGGGGGGGCGTCTCAGTAAACAACAAGGCAACAAAGACAACTCACCAATTCTCCATATTTGATTTCGGGTCAGTAGCTGCGAGGCGCACACAGCGCTCTTGTTAATTTAACTGACTGATTGAACAACATGAGTAAGTAAGCTGAAGCACCAAGGGAGCCCCGAGAGTGAGCCCTGAAGCACACCATCTCCCACCAAGGGACCCCCCTAAAGTGAGCCCTGAAGCACACCATCTCCCACCAAGGGAGCCCCCTAAAGTGAGCCCTGAAGCACACCATCTCCCACCAAGGGAGCCCTGAGAGTGAGCCCTGAAGCACACCATCTCCCACCAAGGGACCCCCTAAAGTGAGCCCTGAAGCACACCATCTCCCACCAAGGGACCCCCCTAAAGTGAGCCCTGAAGCACACCATCTCCCACCAAGGGACCCCCCTAAAGTGAGCCCTGAAGCACACCATCTCCCACCAAGGGAGCCCCGAGAGTGAGCCCTGAAGCACACCATCTCTCACCAAGGGACCCCCCTAAAGTGAGCCCTGAAGCACACCATCTCCCACCAAGGGACCCCCCTAAAGTGAGCCCTGAAGCACACCATCTCCCACCAAGGGAACCCTGAGAGTGAGCCCTGAAGCACCTCGGGGACCCCTCCAGACGTGAGTGGAGCTCTCCAATATAGTGACCTCTCGACACAATGCAACAAAACCATTGGTATTGTCTTGACCAAACCTTGGTCACGCCGAGGCTGGAGTGTGTACCATCAGCCATCTCAAGAGACAAGTGAGGGTCGGCGAGTGAGTGTGCGTGCGTGGTGCACTCATTTAAATGTATTTACAATGTCGATAGCCAGCTCCTAAGCCCAGCTTTAATAGCTTCTTGTTTTCTAATGTGAGAACTAAGAGCCAGCCAGGCGGTCACATGCTGCCGGTAAGTCCGTCTCTCACCAAGGAAGTCAAGTCTTGACAGCGGCTCAACTCGCCCTAAGTCAGTGTTTTTATTGTCATGCTTCAATATTGTTTATAATATTTTACTTTACATGAAAAAGCTTATAAGTTTTCGTGAAAGCTCTGCACCGTAACTATTCGTAATTTCAGTTGTTATCGATTTGTATCAATGAGTTTTCCCTCGTGAGTTATGCGGCCGGTCATCTTGCTAGACGGAACTCGAGAACAGTAACATGGTACTGGACACAACTCTACAACAAACGGGAAGGATTGTGTAGCTATCACTGGTATTGTTTGAAGGACGTTAATGTGAGTTACTCTTTCGTTCTTTAAGAGACAATTCGTTACATTGAGCCAATCAGCGCCGTCTTGATCCGTCGATAACGAAGCGTTAGATTTTTTGGCGGGAAAGTGACGTCACAATGCCCATCATCCTCCCACTTTCCCGCCAATTATCCACAGCGTTCGAGCGCGCGCGGTAATCTGATCGAGATGAATTAAGCTTAATATATTTTGACAAACGTTAAATACCATGACGGCGCTATCGCTTCGCGGTTCTTTACTGCGGCATAAACAATTTTCGAAAGTACGCAGGAACCAACACATTCAATCGGCTCCGCGCCTGTTGCCGGGTGAAAGGCAACTCTCCCAGCTGACCAGACAACCACGGCCAGGCGAAGGATGGTAAAAAAGCAAGGATGACTAAGGAAAAGATCCCGTTGCTTGTAGCTCACCGGGATGATCATATAATTGTGGTGCCTCTTTACAGGTTCATTGTTCTGGTGTGTGGTGTGTGGTGTGGTGTGTGTGGTGTGTGGTGTGGTGTGTGTGGTGTGTGGTGTGGTGTGTGGTGTGGTGTGTGGTGTGTGGTGTGGTGTGTGGTGTGTGGTGTGGTGTGTGGTGTGTGGTATGTGTGGTGTGGTGTGTGGTGTGGTGCCTGCTGGCTGAGTGATGGTGCTCGCCGTCTAATATTGTTATTAATGTTACTCCCTACCACACACGAGGCCATTCATTGACAATGGTAACAAGGATATGTTCTGGGGAACATGGTACACATGTTCTGGGGATGTGTTATACTTGGCGGCGTGGGGGGTCATGGAGCACACAGCCAAGGAGGGGACACATTAAATTTTACTCCGTAAAAAATCCAACCTTTTAGCCTCACCAGAAACGTATGAACCCAACCAACCCACCAAACCTATCGAGCCCGACGCTTGGAACACGTTGGTATCTGTAAGCCCTTACTGTTCTTAATAGGTTGCATTTGTAACGTTTGTAGCGAGAACGTACAAAACGCGCCCTGCTAGTCGAGAGGACGGGTCGGTAAGCTTAGACAGCCTGAGGAAGCTGTAGGCTCCTTGTAGCCACAGTCTGACAGTGGCATCTTGTAGCCACAGTCTGACTGTGGCTCCCTGTAGCCACAGTCTGACTGTGGCATCTTGTAGCGACAGTCAGACTGTGGCATCTTGTAGCGACAGTCAGACTGTGGCATCTTGTAGCGACAGTCAGACTGTGGCATCTTGTAGCGACAGTCAGACTGTGGCATCTTGTAGCGACAGTCAGACTGTGGCTCCTTGTAGTGACAGTCAGGCAGGCGGGTGTCACTCTCTCTTCACTCCAGGAAGTGTTAGCCTACAGCGTGTTTACATAGGATAATATTACAGTCTCTGGTGCTCATCCCTGCGCTTGGATGTCGTTTGATTGTCTTAAAGGACACTGGCGGCATAATTCTATCTCAATTAAGATGCGGAAGGGAATATAGTATCTAAATTTTTGTTATCTTTTAATTTCATCAGCGGAGAATCTTGACCGGATCATCTTACAGTTATGCTCCCGGCGGCGGCCAGGTCGTGCTGCCGCGAGTGTGGCACTATAGTCACTTTCTTGTTTGTGTGAACACCGCCGGGCCCTCGGGAGAGTGCCAACCACACACCTGGCCCTCGGGAGAGTACCAGCTTCACACCTGGCCCTCGGGAGAGTGCCAGCTTCACACCTGGCCCTCGGGAGAGTGCCAACCACACACCTGGCCCTCGGGAGAGTGCCAGCCTTCTACCTGGCCCTCGGGAGAGTGTCAACCACACACCTGGACCTCGGGAGAGTGTCAACCACACACCTGGACCTCGGGAGAGTGTCAACCACACACCTGGCCCTCGGGAGAGTGCCAGCTTCACACCTGGCCCTCGGGAGAGTGCCAGCCACACACCTGGACCTCGGGAGAGTGCCAGCTTCACACCTGGCCCTCGGGAGAGTGCCAGCTTCACACCTGGCCCTCGGGAGAGTGCCAGCCACACACCTGGACCTCGGGAGAGTGCCAGCTTCACACCTGGCCCTCGGGAGAGTGCCAGCTTCACACCTGGCCCTCGGGAGAGTGCCAGCCACACACCTGGACCTCGGGAGAGTGCTAGCTTCACACCTGGCCCTCGGGAGAGTGCCAGCTTCACACCTGGCCCTCGGGAGAGTGCCAACCACACACCTGGCCCTCGGGAGAGTGCCAGCTTCACACCTGGCCCTCGGGAGAGTGCCAGCCACACACCTGGCCCTCGGGTGAGTGCCAGCCACACACCTGGCCCTCGGGAGAGTGCCAGCCACACACCTGGCCCTCGGGTGAGTGCCAGCCACACACCTGGCCCTCGGGAGAGTGACAACCACACACCTGGACCTCGGGAGAGTGTCAACCACACACCTGGCCCTCGGGAGAGTGCCAGCCACACACCTGGCCCTCGGGAGAGTGACAACCACACACCTGGACCTCGGGAGAGTGACAACCACACACCTGGACCTCGGGAGAGTGTCAACCACACACCTGGCCCTCGGGAGAGTGCCAGCCACACACCTGGCCCTCGGGAGAGTGACAACCACACACCTGGCCCTCGGGAGAGTGACAACCACACACCTGGCTTTCGGGAGAGTGCCAACCACACACCTGGCCCTCGGGAGAGTGCCAGCCACACACCTGGCCCTCGGGAGAGTGACAACCACACACCTGGCCCTCGGGAGAGTGCCAACCACACACCTGGCTTTCGGGAGAGTGCCAACCACACACCTGGCTTTCGGGAGAGTGCCAGCCACACACCTGGACCTCGGGAGAGTGTCAACCACACACCTGGCCCTCGGGACAGTGCCAACCACACACCTGGCCCTCGGGACAGTGCCAACCACACACCTGGCCCTCGGGAGAGTGTCAACCACACACCTGGCCCTCAGGAGTGACAACCACACACCTGGCCCTCGGGAGAGTGCCAGCCACACACCTGGCCCTCGGGAGAGTGCCAGCCACACACCTGGCCCTCGGGAGAGTGCCAACTTCACACCTGGCCCTCGGGAGAGTGCCAACCACACACCTGGCCCTCGGGAGAGTGCCAGCTTCACACCTGGCCCTCGGGAGAGTGCCAGCCACACACCTGGCCCTCGGGTGAGTGCCAGCCACACACCTGGCCCTCGGGAGAGTGCCAGCCACACACCTGGCCCTCGGGTGAGTGCCAGCCACACACCTGGCCCTCGGGAGAGTGACAACCACACACCTGGACCTCGGGAGAGTGTCAACCACACACCTGGCCCTCGGGAGAGTGCCAGCCACACACCTGGCCCTCGGGAGAGTGACAACCACACACCTGGACCTCGGGAGAGTGACAACCACACACCTGGACCTCGGGAGAGTGTCAACCACACACCTGGCCCTCGGGACAGTGCCAACCACACACCTGGTCCTCGGGAGAGTGCCAACCACACACCTGGCCCTCGGGAGAGTGTCAACCACACACCTGGCCCTCAGGAGAGTGACAACCACACACCTGGCCCTCGGGAGAGTGCCAGCCACACACCTGGCCCTCGGGAGAGTGCCAGCCACACACCTGGCCCTCGGGAGAGTGACAACCACACACCTGGCCCTCAGGAGAGTGACAACCACACACCTGGCCCTCGGGAGAGTGCCAGCCACACACCTGGCCCTCGGGAGAGTGCCAGCCACACACCTGGCCCTCGGGAGAGTGCCAGTCACACACCTGGTACAGACACTAACCACCATTGTCATTAGGCTACAGAGCTCCAGTAACGGGAAGAACCTCACTTATAGGAACATACTGAAGTGTTATCGGCCTCGCCTCACGACCACCAGCTGTTATCTAAAAATATAACAGAAGCCAGTCGAGAAATACAACGGTCGCAGAAGAAACATGTTTACGAAATCCTAATTTATCCCTTTCAGGATAACCAAAAAACTGGAAATTGTGTGCGAAATGTTGAGTCAGCCTCCACTGAGCGCCTAGTAAGCCTCCACTGAGCGCCGAGTCAGCCTCCACTGAGCGCCGAGTAAGCCTCCACTGAGCGCCGAGTCAGCCTCCACTGAGCGCCGAGTAAGCCTCCACTGAGCGCCGAGTCAGCCTCCACTGAGCGCCGAGTCAGCCTCCACTGAGCGCCTAGTAAGCCTCCACTGAGCGCCTAGTCAGCCTCCACTGAGCGCCTAGTCAGCCTCCACTGAGCGCCGAGTAAGCCTCCACTGAGCGCCGAGTAAGCCTCCACTGAGCGCCGAGACAGCCCTCGAGGGGCAGACGGAGCTCAAACAAGCGGTAGGAGTCCTGTTGTTATATCCACAATATAATTAGTAGTTCTAATCGTGACTCCGTGCTGAGCGGCAGGATAAGAGGACACCCTGGCCAGGAGTGCCCACAAGGAGTGCCATAATGAGTGCCACGTCTGACTGCACTCTCAGGTCTCCACAATAAAGCCATTACCGCTCATAACACAGATCTGGGTACTGGGGCCAGGAGGGTACCATGGCCAGGAGGGTACCATGGCCAGGAGGGTACCATGGCCAGGAGGGTACCATGGCCAGGAGGGTACCATGGCCAGGAGGGTACCATGGCCAGGAGGGTACCATGGCCAGGAGGGTACCATGGCCAGGAGGGTACCATGGCCAGGAGGGTACCATGGCCAGGAGGGTACCATGGCCAGGGGGGTACCATGGCCAGGAGGGTACCATGGCCAGGAGGGTACCATGGCCAGGAGGGTACCATGGCCAGGAGGGTACCATGGCCAGGAGGGTACCATGGCCAGGAGGGTACCATGGCCAGGAGGGTACCATGGCCAGGAGGGTACCATGGCCAGGAGGGTACTACTGGGGTGTGCTACTCTCATGACAGTTAAGATACACTGCAGACAGCGGGTGGAGGCAGGTACCCTGGGGGGGGGGGGGGAGTACCTGTAGCACGGGGGTGGAGGCAGGTACCCAGGGGGGGGGAGTACCTGTAGCACGGGGGTGGAGGTAGGTACCCTGGGGGGGGAGTACCTGTAGCACGGGGGTGGAGGCAGGTACCCTGGGGGGGAGTACCTGCAGCAGGGGGTGGAGGCAGGTACCCTGGGGGGGGAGTACCTGTAGCACGGGGGTGGAATCAGGTACCCTGGGGGGGGGGAGTACCTGTAGCACGGGGGTGGAGGCAGGTACCCTGGGGGGGGGGAGTACCTGCAGCAGGGGGTGGAGGCAGGTACCCTGGGGGGGGAGTACCTGTAGCACGGGGGTGGAGGCAGGTACCCTGGGGGGGGGGGAGTACCTGTAGCACGGGGGTGGAGGCAGGTACCCTGGGGGGGGAGTACCTGTAGCACGGGGGTGGAGGCAGGTACCCTGGGGGGGTGAGTACCTGCAGCAGGGGGTGGAGGCAGGTACCCTGGGGGGGTGGAGTACCTGTAGCACGGGGGTGGAGGCAGGTACCCTGGGGGGGGGAGTACCTGTAGCACGGGGGTGGAGGCAGGTACCCTGGGGGGGGAGTACCTGTAGCACGGGGGTGGAGGCAGGTACCCTGGGGGGGGAGTACCTGTAGCACGGGGGTGGAGGCAGGTACCCTGGGGGGGGAGTACCTGTAGCAGGGGGTGGAGGGCAGCAGCAGCAGGAGACGGTGCTGTAGCAGGAGGTGGAGGGCAGCAGCAGGAGGAGACGGTGCTGTAGCAGGGGGTGGAGGGCAGCAGCAGGGGGTGGAGGGCAGCAGCAGGGGGTGGAGGGCAGCAGCAGGGGGGGGGGACAGCCAGGCATGGCTCCAGGCACATTATGCAAAGAACTATATCGTTGTGTCATTAGTGGCGCCAAGGTGGGTGGAGCCCCTCGGTGCAGGTCTACCTCCACCACCACACTTGGCCATCCACCACCTTACTAATCCACCTAACCCATCGCCATATACTCACCCGGCGCCTTATCTGGCCTCACCCACCTCCCTCTCCCCCGGCGGTCATCACCCGTCACCTCCAGGTACTCGCTCTCTGCTGCTATCAGCGAAGGACCCACAATCACACAGCTCGCTGATCTGATACAAGTGTTTCGATAATTCCTATACTGGCATGATATGAGGGTTTGGCCAGGGAGGATATCACCTCGCGCGTGTGTGTGTGTGTGTGTGTGTGTGTGTGTGTGTGTGTGTGTGTGTGTGTGTGTGTGTGTGTGTGTGTGTGTGTGTGTGTGTGTGTGTGTGTGTGTGTACTCACCTAGTTGTACTCACCTAGTTGTGTTTGCGGGGGTTGAGCTCTGGCTCTTTGGTCCCGCCTCTCAACCGTCAATCAACAGGTGTACAGATTCCTGAGCCTATTGGGCTCTATCATATCTACATTTCAAACTGTGTATGGAGTCAGCCTCCACCACATCACTTCCTAATGCATTCCATTTGTCAACCACTCTGACACTAAAAAAGTTCTTTCTAATATCTCTGTGGCTCATTTGGGCACTCAGTTCCACCTGTGTCCCCTTGTGCGTGTTCCCCTTGTGTTAAATAGACTGTCTTTATCTACCCTATCAATTCCCTTCAGAATCTTGAATGTGGTGATCATGTCCCCCCTAACTCTTCTGTCTTCCTCTGTCTGT
This sequence comes from Procambarus clarkii, assembly GCF_040958095.1. NCBI lineage: Eukaryota > Metazoa > Arthropoda > Malacostraca > Decapoda > Cambaridae > Procambarus > Procambarus clarkii. Next base: position 30,329,505 of record NC_091212.1, read on the forward strand.
GTGTGTGTGTGTGTGTGTGTGTGTGTGTGTGTGTATGTGTGTATGTGTGTATGTGTGTATGTGTGTGTGTGTGTGTGTGTGTGTGTGTGTGTGTATGTGTGTATGTGTGTATGTGTGTGTGTGTGTGTGTGTGTGTGTGTGTGTGTGTGTGTGTGTGTGTGTGTGTGTGTGTGTGTGTGTGTGTGTGGAGGGGAGAGTATAAGGCCAAGGACACTAAGCAATTATTTCGCAGGTAAAGATAATATTTAATATCGCCCTAATTGAACTTTGTGTGCTTATAAACACCGTTTGTCTCAACCTGTTCCTTGATGATTCAATACCAGCGGTGCTGCCAAGTTGATCACATCCAAGTGCGACTTTAAATTCACGTTCGTATTGAAATATCTTTTGTATGTTCCTACTAAGACAGACTTAAGTCTCAGAAATTGCAATTTTGGAGATCAGGGCTGGAGGAAAATACCTTAAATAAGGCTAAGAACCCGAGGAATCCAGAATCAGGTCATGAACACGTATGGAAGAAAGTGCGAGCGCTAGGCTCTGAGGCTTCAACTACGGGGAACCAAATGAGTACAAGAGAATCATCAGCCAAAAACTGGAACTGGAAGAGATCCTAATATTACGAAGCCCGGAATCCAGCCCAGCCTGAAAACATTGGCCAAATGGTTCCTTCATCATAACTGAATTCGATCGAGCAGCGCTACACTCACTTCCTATGTTCAAAGTGCACCTCTCTAAATGCAAATAGAGATAATGCAAATAGAGACCGGGAGAGCCGGTCGGCCGAGCGGACAGCACGCTGGATATGTGATCCTGTGGTCCTGGGTTCGATCCCAGGCGCCGGCGAGAAACAATGGGCAGAGTTTCTTTCACCCTATGCCCCTGTTACCTAGCAGTAAAATAGGTACCTGGGTGTTAGTCAGCTGTCACGGGCTGCTTCCTGGGGGTGGAGGCCTGGTCGAGGACCGGGCCGCGGGGACACTAAAAAGCCCCGAAATCATCTCAAGATAACCTCAAGATAATTGGCAACAGAACCCTACCACCTATGACGCTATTGACACAAGCGCCTTAGGGGACGGCAGGAGCTTGGACGAGCACATCCCGAGGACGGTTGTGGACGGCAGGAGCTTGGACGAGCACATCCCGAGGACGGACTGATGCCCACGTCATCAATATCTGGCGGGAAGAAAATAGGGTGAGGGAAGACACCTGAGCCAGCTGGGCGCCGAAGAGGAAGGCAGTCTTGGTCTCTGTGATGAAGGTCTTATTGGCATCATAATCGCCTTAACACTTGACCTTGCATGAGTGGGCATGAGAGCGGGCAGTACTCATCATGAACCACCAACACCCCAGCCGAGAACTCTTCACTTGCTCAAGTGACTAGACACGTCTAACTTTTAACTATATCGCTCCTTATATAAAATAACTCCTTCAAATTTTTCCGCTTTCCCTCCATTGTTTCGAGGTCCACCTCGAGTTAAAATGTTCAGAGCCTTTTATATATCCGTATTGTTAAAGCTATTACTTAATGGGTAGACTTCCCGTGGCGCCTCTGACTGTACGTGTTGAGAGAATGTTACATTTAGTGTCTGGGAGACAAAGGTGGACAAGCTGAGAGAGAAGGGTCGGTGTTTGCCTGTGTGCTCTCCTCACTGTGCTTGTGGAGGCTGACCTTGGGGCGCTCTCGTCCCGCCCGTCAACCTTCAATCAACTAGTGTACAAGTTTAAGTTTTCTACTGGCCTTTGTCGCATCTATAGTTACGGTTTAATGTGAACAACTGTCGGGTTCTTAGTCCGCAACGTGTAAAAACAGCTGCAAGAAAATAAACAACCAATATAGACAGTTTCAAGTCTGACTGCAGAAAGATTAGCATCTTAAAGATGTATCTTCATGCATGTAAATGAAATAAAATAAGATACTAATAATTAGTTTCATTGTAGATTATAGTGAATAATGTTCTTTGAGTGTGTTTTGCCCTAGTGTGATCCCATTTATAAACACGTAATAAAGGTTCTTATAGACGCCCCTGGCAGCGCACAGAGAGGGATGACCTAGGCAATCTCCAGTGTTTACAACCTCCCTTATGGAGGGCCACCTTAAAGCTCAATTTACATTACCTCGCAAGACAACGACGTGACAAGTTATAAATCAGTGAAGAGCTATAAGAATAGGTATATAAATAGGGCTGGAAGATATATAAATAGGGCCGTGGGCACGGTGACCCTGGGAGCCATCAGCAGGTAAACGACACACTTTGCTGCCAGTTATTAAACAGTTTGTGAGATAGTAAGCACTACGAAGTTATTAACAATTGTTATTGTAATAACAAACCCAACGTTGTTTATTAACAATAACAACCTTGGGTTTGTGAAGTTCTAAACTTATAAACTGTTTAATATATGTTAACAAAGTCGCCATGATTGAGGAGAGATGTAGAGGTTTCGTCACTGGTTGTGCAAATGCTTGGGAGACTCTTGGCCATGGTTCCCAGTGGTCCTCAATGGATACATACACCCTGAAGGTTACCTTGCTGTGTATACCCACTTGTAGAGTTTACTGAAGTATACTTGCTGGTTGGTGAGGGGACAGGTGTCTGGGACTCCAGGCGGCGCCACCTCACGATGACCGCCTCACTTGCTGGTGCGTGAGTAGCCTCGTGTGCTGCCTACCCGTTCTACCTACTGACATAGGTAGTGCATGGGGGGGGGAGATGTGTAAAAGCCTGGTTTGTGTCTCGGAGAGGCTGCAGGATCCAAGTAAGTTAGGTACAACTTCTGGTTTCAGCTAACTCTTTTGACCATGTCGTAGCTCAGTCGATTAAGGCAGCGTCTGGGATGATCTCGGACGTAGGTTCGAATCCTCGTCACGGCCCCTGTGGATTTGTTCATTTAATGCATCACGCTATTGTGATTTCTGTGTGTAACTGGTATACAGATTCCTGAGCCTACTGGGCTCTATCAAATCTACATTTGAAACTGTGTATGGAGTCAGCCTCCACCACATCACTTCCTAATGCGTTCGTTCCATTTATTAACTACTCTGACACTGAAAAAATTCTTTTTAATGTCTCTGTGGCTCATTTGGGAACTAAGTTTCCACCTGTGTCCCCTTGTTCGTGTTCCACCCGTGCTGAAGAGTTTGTCTTTGTCCACCCTGTCAATTCCCCTGAGAATTTTGTAGGTGGTTATCATGTCTTCCCTTACTCTTCTGTCTTTCAGGGACGTGAGGTTCAGCTCCTTCAGCCTTTCCTCGTAGCTCATACCTCTCAGTTCCGGGACAAGTCTGATGGCATACCGCTGAATCTTCTTTAACTTAGTCTTGTGTTTAACTAGGTATGGACTCCAGGCTGGAGCTGCATACTCCAGGATTGGTTTTACATAAGTGGTATACAGGGTCCTAAACGATTCCTTACACAAGTTTCTAAAGGCAGTTCTTATGTTGGCCAACTTAGCATATGCCGCTGATGATATCCATTTGATGTGGGCCTCTGGGGGACAGGTTCGGTG
>NC_091212.1:30333508-30416008 GCF_040958095.1 Procambarus clarkii
AACCCCATCAAGCAGGTATCATGTAGGTAGCTATTTTAACATTTGCTACATAGTGTGGCAAATGAATGATGCAGCTCCACATGAAGGTGGAGCTGCATTTATTGTTCTCCAGCTTAATTTGTTTTATACCATGTCTGAATTGGAAGTGCACGAATTCATAGCTATTTAAATCTACGACTTTTCATAGTCCTGAATACTGTATTACTCTTTATATATAGGTTGCATTTTGATGTTATTTCTCAAAGTTAGCTGCTCATAGTTGATTTCCCAGATAGTGCAATATATTTTGTAATGGCTATTTAAAACACAGCAACTGGGCGTCTGTGGTAGGGATGCCTTGTGTGCTTTTTCGGACAGGTTTTGTGCATTGTCTTGGGGTGCATAATCATATGGACTTAAAGCTAAAAGTATGCAAGTTTGATCAGGGCTGCAAATCTATATAAATAAAAATGGAAATGTTTGTTCAAAATCGCTAATCTCCAAAAGTTCTTCACCGATTGCTTTGAAATTTTCACACAACGTTCCATTCACATCCAAGCGGGTTTATATGTACATATTATATAGATGTCATGTTTGTGATGGAAAAAATATGCTTTTTTTTTTTTTTAAACTGTTTGTTTTTCATGCAAGGGAAATCTTCGAAACCATTTTACAGATGGCTTTGAAATTTTGACACAACGTTGCATTCGAATAAGCGCGTGTTTTTATATATCTACCATATGCATGCCACACCTGTGACAGGAAAAAACGTGCTTTTTTTAAAAAGTGCCATCTGTTAGACATAAGAGCAACACACGCTGTAATCTCCAAAAGTTCTTCACCAATGGCTTTGAAATTTTGACACAACGTTCCATTTGAATACTCGCGTGTTTTTATATATCGACTATATAGATGCCACACCTGTGACATGTAAAAACATTTTTTTTTTAAACAGCGCTATCTGTTGCTTATAATAGCAACTCGCGCTATACTAAATGTTATGATTCCATTTCAATGTTTCCCATTGCATTGTTAAATTTAATTTTCATAAATTTCAATTTTTTACATTTTGATTGAATTATGTTGTGACATTGCTTTGAAATTGAGCTGTGTTGTGTACCATTTCCTAAGTATAGATGCCACACCTGTGACAGGTAAAATAATTAGTTTTTTAAGAAACGACGTCATCTGTTGCACGTAAGAGCAACACACACACACAATACTTAATACATTATGATTCCATTTCAATGTTTCTGATTGCATTGACAAAATGAATTTTCATAGATTTCAATTGCTTTTCATTTTGATTTAATTTTTGTGACGTTGCGTTGGAATTGAGCCGTGTTGTTTACCATACCGTTCATTTCCCGAGTATAGTTTATTTTCTTATTTTTTTATTGTTTTTATTTCGTTTTTTAACTGTCTTATATTTCAGTGATGGGAACATCAGATCATTTGATGATCCCAATTTTCTGATGGGAACATCAGATCATTTGGGAATGCATTGAACGAGGGAGTGGGGAATGTTAGGGATGAAGAGGGGAATGGGGTAGTGAGGAGGAGGAGGAGGAGGAGGAGACAACGACGACGACGACGACTATGGAGTGGGGAATGGTTAGGAGGATGAGCGGATGCTGGAGTGGGGGATGTTGGGGAGGCCAAAGGGACGGAAGAGTGGGGAATGGTTGGGAAGAAGAGGGGACGGATGAGTGGGGAATGGTTGGGAAGAAGAGGGGACGGATGAGTGGGGAATGGTTGGGAGGAAGAGGGGATGGATGAGTGGGGAATGGTTGGGAGGAAGAGGGGACGGATGAGTGGGGAATGGTTGGGAGGAAGAGGGGACGGATGAGTGGGAATGGTTGGGAGGAAGAGGGGACGGATGAGTGGGGAATGGTTGGGAGGAAGAGGGGACGGATGAGTGGGGAATGGTTGGGAGGAAGGGGGGACGGATGAGTGGGGAATGGTTGGGAGGAAGGGGGGACGGATGAGTGGGGAATGGTTGGGAGGAAGGGGGGACGGATGAGTGGGGAATGGTTGGAGGAAGGGGGGACGGATGAGTGGGGAATGGTTGGGAGGAAGGGGGGACGGATGAGTGGGGAATGGTTGGGAGGATGGGGGGACGGATGAGTGGGGAATGGTTGGGAGGAAGGGGGGACGGATGAGTGGGGAATGGTTGGGAGGATGGGGGGACGGAATGAGTGGGGAATGGTTGGGAGGATGGGGGGGACGGATGAGTGGGGAATGGTTGGGAGGATGGGGGGACGGATGAGTGGGGAATGGTGGAGGATGGGGGGACGGATGAGTGGGGAAATGGTTGGGAGGATGGGGGGACGGATGAGTGGGGAATGGTTGGGAGGATGGGGGGGCGGATGAGTGGGGAATGGTTGGGAGGATGGGGGGGCGGATGAGTGGGGAATGGTTGGGAGGATGGGGGGACGGATGAGTGGGGGAATGGTTGGGAGGATGGGGGGACGGATGAGTGGGGAATGTTGGGAGGATGGGGGACGGATGAGTGGGGAATGGTTGGGAGGATGGGGGGACGGATGAGTGGGGAATGGTTGGGAGGATGGGGGGACGGATGAGTGGGGAATGGTTGGGAGGATGGGGGGACGGATGAGTGGGGAATGGTTGGGAGGATGGGGGGACGGATGACGTGGGGAATGGTTGGGAGGATGGGGGGACGGATGAGTGGGGAATGGTTGGGAGGATGGTGGGACGGATGATGTGGGGAATGGTTGGGAGGATGGGGGGACGGATGAGTGGGGAATGGTTGGGAGGATGGGGGGACGGATGAGTGGGGAATGGTTGGGAGGATGGGGGGACGGATGAGTGGGGAATGGTTGGGAGGATGGGGGGACGGATGAGTGGGGAATGGTTGGGAGGATGGGGGGACGGATGAGTGGGGAATGGTTGGGAGGATGGGGGGACGGATGAGTGGGGAATGGTTGGGAGGATGGGGGGACGGATGAGTGGGGAATGGTTGGGAGGATGGGGGACGGATGAGTGGGGAATGGTTGGGAGGATGGGGGGACGGATGAGTGGGGAATGGTTGGGAGGATGGGGGGACGGATGAGTGGGGAATGGTTGGGAGGATGGGGGGACGGATGAGTGGGGAATGGTTGGGAGGATGGGGGGACGGATGAGTGGGGAATGGTTGGGAGGATGGGGGGACGGATGAGTGGGGAATGGTTGGGAGGATGGGGGGACGGATGAGTGGGGAATGGTTGGGAGGATGGGGGGACGGATGAGTGGGGAATGGTTGGGAGGATGGGGGGACGGATGAGTGGGGAATGGTTGGGAGGATGGGGGGACGGATGAGTGGGGAATGGTTGGGAGGATGGGGGACGGATGAGTGGGGAATGGTTGGGAGGATGGGGGACGGATGAGTGGGGAATGGTTGGGAGGATGGGGGGACGGATGAGTGGGGAATGGTTGGGAGGATGGGGGGACGGATGAGTGGGGAATGGTTGGGAGGATGGGGGGACGGATGAGTGGGGAATGGTTGGGAGGATGGGGGGACGGATGAGTGGGGAATGGTTGGGAGGATGGGGGGACGGATGAGTGGGGAATGGTTGGGAGGATGGGGGGACGGATGAGTGGGGAATGGTTGGGAGGATGGGGGGACGGATGAGTGGGGAATGGTTGGGAGGATGGGGGGACGGATGAGTGGGGAATGGTTGGGAGGATGGGGGGACGGATGAGTGGGGAATGGTTGGGAGGATGGGGGGACGGATGAGTGGGGAATGGTTGGGAGGATGGGGGGACGGATGAGTGGGGAATGGTTGGGAGGATGGGGGGACGGATGAGTGGGGAATGGTTGGGAGGATGGGGGGACGGATGAGTGGGGAATGGTTGGGAGGATGGGGGGACGGATGAGTGGGGAATGGTTGGGAGGATGGGGGGACGGATGAGTGGGGAATGGTTGGGAGGATGGGGGGACGGATGAGTGGGGAATGGTTGGGAGGATGGGGGGACGGATGAGTGGGGAATGGTTGGGAGGATGGGGGGACGGATGAGTGGGGAATGGTTGGGAGGATGGGGGGACGGATGAGTGGGGAATGGTTGGGAGGATGGGGGGACGGATGAGTGGGGAATGGTTGGGAGGATGGGGGGACGGATGAGTGGGGAATGGTTGGGAGGATGGGGGGACGGATGAGTGGGGAATGGTTGGGAGGATGAGGGGACGGGACGGGGGAAATTTTGGGGAGGACTGGAAGATGGGGGGAAAGTTGCTGTGGCTCGGCAACGCACATGCGTTGCTGAGCCACAGCAACGCATGGCCGGGTACAGCTAGTTTATAATAAAAGCCATATAGTCTCATTGGAATTTATAAATTATTTTCATACCTGCTTGATGGGGTTCTGGGAGTTGTTCTTCTCCCCAAGCCTGGCAGAAGGCCAGGCCAGGCCAGGCCAGGCCAGGCCAGGCCAGGCCAGGCCAGGCCAGGCCAGGCCAGGCCAGGCTTGATTTGAGAGCTTGGTGCACCAGGCTGTTGCTTAGAGCGGCTCGCAGGCCCACATACCCACCACAGCCCGGTTGGTCTGGCACTTTTTTTTAGAAAACAGTCTAGGTTTCTCTTGATTATATCCACAGGTGTTCCGGTAATATTTCTTGTACAGTACTCGCTGGGAGGATGTCGAACAACCGAGGACCTCTGATGTTTATACAGTGTTCTCTGATTGTGCCTATGGCACCCCTGCTCTTCACTGGTTCTATTCAGCATTTGCTTTCATATTGTTCACTCTAGTATGTTGTTACTTGAGCCTCTTTCACTTTCATTGTGACCCATATTTTTTTAGGGACCATGGTTTCAATAGTGAGACGGGATGGGATAACCCTGCTCCCCCCAAATATAAATGACATTATTTTACCCCATGTCATTTCATAAATACTGTACTATCTTGAAAAACTTGCCACGTTCTAGTACAGTAACTTGCCCCACACTATTACATTTTTGTAATTAAGAAGTTATAAAATTTTAATAGTTGTGCATTGCATAGGGATCGATGATACTACCTTCCATCAGTTCCTGTAAGATTTAATGGATACTAGTTTGGGTATCCAGGTGCCATACCCCTATTATTTTCCCACCTCCTCTTCCCCTCTCCCCTTCACCCTTGATAAATGTAATACTGTATTATGAAGTACTGAAAAACTAACTCTGGAAAATGCATCCCCCAATTTCAGACAACGAAAATAGCAAGTGTCATCATAGATGCCAATATTTCTTACAGGGTGGCACTGAGGCCTACCCTGACTGGCCTTTGATAACCACATACCCCCCACCCCTTCCTATATCATCTTGAATGATTGGGCGAGACCAACCCTAAGCATTTGGCTTTTTCCATTTGGACAGACATTTTATTTTATATAGATTGAAGTACAGTGGAACCTCTATTAACGAGTTTTTCCAGTAACGAGCAAGCCACTCACAGCAAATTTGTGTCTATTGACAAGCTCGCCTCTATTAACGAGTGAAACCACATGGCGCTTCCTAGCGTCTCGCGGGTTCTCGCAAATTCTCGGACGCCTCCGACGCCAGTGTTGTTGTATCTCGCACTACAAGCATCCCTCTGGATTTATTTGAGCTTTTCTTTGGGTTTTTAGTGGTTTTGCGACTACAATTTGTAACACACGATGTCTCCAAAGAAGCTGCTTGCTAAAGATAGTGTTGTCAAGAGGAAGAAAGACACAATTACTGTGGATTTAAAGAAGGAAATTATAGCAAAGCATGAGTGTGGTGTCTGTGTGATTGATCTCACAAGGAAGTATGGCAGGTCCTCATCAACAATTTACACCATTAGTAAGGGAATGAGGAGGTAAGGGAGGATGCTGCCTCTTCCACTGAGATCAGGGAAGTGTTTGGAATGTTTGAAAAGGTTTTCAAGAAAAGCATTCTTGGAAAAGCTGCCCTGATAAAGCAGTGACAACCCGGTGTGTGAAAATGTTTAATTTATCACTTTGTGATAACACTTTATGAAAGTGTTATCACTTTCGCAGGTATATGTCGCTTGAACGTAACACACTTTTTTTCTCTTGAATGCACCCAAACACCGCGCTCGAGCGTCATTTGAGCAAATATTTCTATAAAATCCAATTCTTATCCGATCGACTTGGGGATTGTATACATGTTTGCCATGAAATTTCCGTTTTCTTTAATAACCACATTGCCTATTTGAGAAAACGGCATTGTATTGTATCTTCGTGGTAAGACTATTATATTGTTGACACAACGAGTGTAATCAACGTAGTTTTTTATTTGGTGCTGGTCTAACGCATCCTTGTGTGACATTTGAAATGAAATTTGGGTGAAATTCCCAAGGAGAGAGAGTCTGCCTGACTCACGAGGTGGATTCTCCTTCCACACCATAACCCCTCTCCTCCTTCCCACCTCCCCATCGTCTCCCTCAAGCCAGCAACTACTCTTCATAAGGTAAAGTAAATATTAAAACACTACAATAAAACATTTATATTTACATGTGCAATATTATATTTACATAGTCATAAAAGTATGGATGTTTTTGGGAGTGGAACGGATTAAATTTATTTCCTTTATTTTAAATGGGGAAATTTGTTTCCAAAGACGAGTTTTCCAGGTAACGAGCTCGGTGCCAGAACGGATTAAACTCATTAACCCTTACACTGCTCAGGGGTCCTTGGGACATTTACACCCCTGTGCGCAAGAAAAAAAAAATTCAAATTTTTTTTCGTCTTCTAAACATGTTAATTTGTCCCCTGAGCACGGAAAAAAAAAAAAAAATCGTAGGCGACATATTTTGGGCGCAATTGACCGAGGAAGTCTGGCAAAAAGTGGGCGTTGACAGAGCAGTCGTCAGACCCGGTCAGCGTCACCCGCGTTGACAGATGGGAGTTGCCACAAAGATATTATTACCTAATTGTTTCAATGTCTCCGATTGATTTTTTCTTAGTTTTTTTTGCAGTAATATTATTCAATAGTGTGTATTGTAATATATTTATATAATAAGTGGTTAATAATCGCTATACTCAAAAGTATGATGTGCATATTAGTGATTCAATTATGTTTATAAAGCTATAAACAAATAGTTTTGCTGCTATTACACTCTATACACAGGTTATATATAAGTATTGGCATGTTTTGGTCACCATAACGAACCACTAAGTTGGTATTGAGAGTCGAAAAGCAACGAGGAGTTACCGCCACACACCAGCCAGCCACTCGCTGCCACTCCCTCAACACACGCACTAAACTTTCTCCCCCAACAATACCAGTTGTGGTGTTATTACACTATATACAGACGTTATATATAAGTATGTGTATATTTTGTTCACCACAACTGTACAGCTAAGCTGATATAGTTAGTTCAGGCACTAAGAGTCGTCGCTATACACAGATGGCGGCTGGCGACTCCCTCACTCTTTTAAGGTCACACGCACTAAACTTTCTCCCCCAACAATACCTTTTGCAGTGTTATTACCCTATATACACATATTATATATAAATATCTACATGTTTTATGCACCGTAACTGTACACCTAAGCTTGTAGTGCGCCCAAAGAGCATAGTGGCCACACTCTAAACAGCTAGACAAATCATGCAGACGACGTCACCTCCGTCACCCATATGGCTCCTCCCAGCATAATCCTTTTGCTGTTATTACACTAATACACACATTATATATAAGTATCTACATTTGTGTTCACCATAGAGAACCACTGACCTGGTATGGTGAATGCAAACAATAACAGGTGGCCACACAGTTAGTAAACGATGCTGTCTCCCTCCGTCTCTCAGCATCACTCCTCCCACAGCACTAATTATTACAACAATCCTGCTATTATCACAACCCTGGTTACTTATATCACAGTCATGGGTCATCTGTAATATTGTCATCGCTAAATAATAACAATTATATATTTATTTTGACATTTTTTGGCGATGCTGTGGTCACAAGCTGAACATCAATGCTGTTTGCTCATGCTGCGTGCGCCGGCCTTGGTTGCTCCAACAGTACTGTGCCTCTCACACTTGAGAATATTACCCACGATTTTTTTTTAAAATGGCATCTGTTTACAAGAGCCCTGAGGAAGCTACTGTGAACCCCGTGTAGCCGCGGGCCATTTGAATCAGGCCTGGCACCCTATGGCGTATATATACGCCATGCGCACCATGGGACATGTTACTCAGGGCGTATATATACGCCATGCGCAGTTTAAGGGTTAAGAGGTTCCACTGTACAGTACTGTATAATGATAAATGACAATTTTTGAATAAGGTTGTTGTATGGTAGCTTGCAGTTCCCAAGACAGTGGATAGTGATAAGACTTGTGAAGTTCGAGCTAGTCTCCCCGGCTTGGCGCTATCTCTTAATAATTGTGCAGTTCAATGTAATGAACCTGCAAATTTCAGTGTCGAGTTAATTTTTTGTAATTTTTTTTTCAAGACGAGACACATTAGGGGTAGTGGTCTAGGGTGCCACAAGACTAGACCGAAATGCTACCTGAACACATTTAAAATTACTTGTGCACAAGTGATGGAATGGTGTTATTTGGGGGTGGTTGCCAACTGACTAAGGCCACCGCTTCTCTGGTGAAAGACAATATTTTTAATCACTGTAAATGTAACTCCTTATACATACTTGGATGGTGGATGCTGTATGTAGTATGCTTTCAACAGGTTTGTCATGTGGCATAATGTCACTGTCAGAGGTGGTGCAGCCAACCTGAGTTACACACATTTATTCCAAACAAATTTAATATACGACAGTACTGTACTCTCATTTTGCTGATAATTTTTATTAATGCTTGTAAACTCCACAAATCCTGACATCTTGTTAAAACTTTGTCCCTTGACAAAGCTGTCTATTAATGTTATTTGGCAAGCCATCCTAACCCAACATAAACATAATAGAACATAACATAAAGCTAAACATGACACGGGTAATTGTATGTAACTTACGAAACTTGTCGTAAATCTTAAGTTAATAAATAAGGTCATAAATATTGGATACATTTAAATTCCGACTGGAAAATGTGACAGTGCATAGGGCTGCTATTCTGCGGGATATAGGTTTGACTTCAGATAACTTCTACAATGTTATGATCTTATTTTATGCTAAAGAACATGCTTTTACGTAATTTATTGCCTTGCCAAGTAAGCCAACTTCCATTAATGGTGCATTGCTGCTGATAAAAATTGTGAAGTTTATTTTTCAGCACTTACAATTAATAAAGTATAGTAGTACAGTATATAGATTCTCAGATAAAATGATTGCATAAAATGTTTTACCAGAAAGTGTATACAATACTGTACAGTATTACTAAAAGCACACATTGTATTTTAATGTACATTCAGTCTGATGGCAATATTTTTTTTTTTTTTTTTCAGCTATGCTGATCCGCACCTTCATGTTCCTTGGATTTGTGGCCATACCACCAGGCCACCCACTGGCGCCCGCCAATAATGATCACTTCTACATGCTCTATGAGATCGAGTAGTATCTGCACAGGTTAATGGTTCTGTATTATGCTTGGGTTAAACCAGGTTACATGTAGTTAATAGGAAATTTAATAGAATTTTATCTTGTAGTTTTAAGATCTTGATATTCAGAATTATGCTTGTGTAACCTGGTTAATCAAAGTATTGAGATTCCCCAGGCTGTCTCGTTGTTGTGGAGTGGGATAGAAATATCTTTGTGGCAGATACAGGAGGGAGGGAAGGAGTGCCTGCCTGCATTATTTTCTCCATTGAGCCTTGAACAGTGTTGCTTTGATATACTGTAATTATCCAATGCAACTCTTACAGATGATCTGTATTCATAGTATCAGAGGCTCAATCACATTGTTGATTTAAGATTGCACTATAGCTAAGTTTCTTGTATATTTAGAATTTTTGTATGGTGATGTATTTGTGATAACATGTGGACCAAAGAATATTTTTTCTTTAATTTTCATTATATTTTGGTATGTAATTGCCATAATTATACTCAAGATAGATATGGTTTTTGTTGCAGAGCATCCACAGTTACAAACCATTCAAGCATTATCATTTTATGGCTAAGCTTTGCACTCATTAGGTGTTGACTGATGTAAAGTGTGCTCCTGGATCGAGTGTTTTCTGTCAAGCTCCATGGTAACCTCTGGCATCTGTTGCTAGTAAGACACATATATCAAAATTGAAAATGTAAAAAAAAAAGTGGAAAATAATAAAAGGACAAAAAAAGTTGATATTCATTCCATGTATGTTTTTGAATCCTTGTAGAATCCCAATGTGGAATTAATTTTGTCACTGGATTTTTTTTTATATAGACTTAAATGGTTGACATTGACACTGATAGTCATTCAACAGCTCAGTCATTATGGTTTTGTAATACAATTTTCTTTCATTGTATTGGGAGAAATAATGAGTGGTTCCTTTTATTGTTCATATATTCAATAAATTGCCCAACTGTAAACTTTTTTTGTTGTTGTTCCTGCTATATTTATTTCTTTAGCATCCTAAAAGCTACTTGTTGCTAATTTTTACTTTGATTTTTTTAATCTTGATCTCGTCTCCCAATTTTCAAAGTAAAGAGTATTATGAGAAGGTAATAATAAAGTAACTTTTATTTGACACCTTAAATGGATGATATTTCCTAATGTAGACACTTGAGCCTTTTTATTTATTTATTTTTTTTTATTAAGTTTTGCCAGAATGGTGGGCATGCTTGGGCACATTTTGATGCCTATGTTTAATTGATATCTTTTAAAAGCTCATGCCTGGACTCTCAAGTATTCCAAGCATTCAATAATTAGTGATTTGCCAACAGTCCCCCCTGAACTTAAAATGCTAATGAACATTAGTAATCTAAGCAGAGGAATTAGTGCTGTCTAATTGCTCAATTTTATCAATGAGGCAGGTGTTGACCCATGTAGTGTGGTGCTGCCATTATTTTGCTTGTTCTCATGTCTCATAGTTTGTTTACTGAATATTGTTGATCTGGTGGCGGTTCATTGAATAGTTGAAAAGCACTGCAGTGGGAAGCAGCAGGAAATCTGTCTACCATAACAATGACTTAGCCCAATCACTTTTTTTTTTTTTTTTTTTTTTTTCTTGTGTGGGGCTAAAATATTAGATATTTATTTAATCGAAAAATTGTACAGCTAAAGGTAAAGTTAATCCAGTATAGGCATACAAGTGGTGTACATTCAAATGCCGTCGCAAAGCTTGCATGCTCTTGTATACCTGAACAAAAATGGACTCGTAGGATGACCAATGATTGCAGAAGCTTTAATTGTACTAATCCATAAAAGGTGATTCAAAAGCATAGTCAGTGCTGTGCCAGGTGTAATTGCTTATAGAGTAGTAATATAGCTGCAATGCATTTTGTAGCTTTAAATTCTATTTGTATATTTACTGTGTGACGGTTACGCGTTGGTGTTCGGCTGTTTAAGGCTAGGGGTATGGCCTCGTCACATAGTTATAAAAAAAAATAGAAAAACTGGAACTTCGTCTGTGGTAAGGTAAGGAGAAGACACACAAAACACAAGTAAACTTTAACAATGAAATTTTAATTACGTTAAATAAATCAAAACATGAAAATAATGCACAAACAAATATGTATAATAAAATCAATCAATCAAAATAATAAGAATACTTAAATGACACAATGAAAAGTTACGTTAAGGCAAAATAACAAGAAGTGCAATACAACAGTTAAGTGGGAGGTGCTGGAATATTGGCTTAAAGCCACCACCTCTCTCAGTACACGCTAACGTCTAGCTGGGAGGAGTGCTGGCTACGAAAGCACGGAACATTCTGAGGACTGATGTTGGGGCGACCCCAGACATCAGGTAGTATTGGGGGCGAGTGCAGGTGCAGCCAGACCGGCGACCAATCAGCGGAGCCGTAGCGATCAACGGGTAGTTTGGTGGTTGGAGTTCGAACAGGTGGCTGGATGCATACGTTTCTGCTCACCCTGGCAAGCCTTGCTGGTGCTGGTGTTGTTGTCGTTGTTGGACATTTCTTCCATAGTCTTTTTATATAATTGTGAAGACGTAATTTTGGAGGGAAGAGCAGGCTCAATCTCTTGAAGGAGATTATCGTCACAACTCTCCCCCGAAGCCTGCGGTTCTGGAAGAAGTACGTCGTTATGTGGTGGAGTAATGGATGGAGTCGCTTCTACTTCATAAACTCTGGAGAGGGCATCGGCTATGGTGTTGTCAGAACCCTTGATATAGCGGATCTCCAGGTTGAAGTCTTGTAAATACAGAGCCCATCGTAGAAGACGCTGGTTGGTGAATTGGGCTTGATGTAGGAAGCGGAGAGGGTTGTGGTCTGAGAAGATGGTGGTAGACCTGGCGCCTTGTAGGTACGGAGCGAAGTGTTGGAGGTTCAGGACGATGGATAGTAGCTCCTTTTCAATAGTGCTGTAGTTCCTCTGGTGTGGTTTCAGTTTGTAGCTGTAGTAGCTGACAGGTAGAACCTCCTCGCCTCGTAGTTGCATCAGGACACCACCAACGCCGGTACCACTGGCGTCGACATGAAGGACGAAAGGCTTGGTGATATCTGGAGAGGCGAGAATGGGGTTAGAACAGAGGAGGAATTTGAGTTGTTCGAAAGCAACGGTTTGCTGCATGGTCCAATTATACCGTTGCTTGGGACTGGTTAATAGAATTAGAGGTGTGGCGACTGTACTGAAATTCCTCACAAACCTACGGTAGTAAGAGGCAAGACCAAGGAAGCGCAGGAGCTGCTTCCTGGTGGTAGGCTGTGGATACTGTAGGATGGCTTGAGTGTGCGAGTCTAACGGAGCTATGCTGCCACTCCCAATAACATGACCCAGATAACGCACTTTACCTTTCGCGAAAGTGGACTTGCCCAGGTTGATGGTGAGGCCGGCTGTCAGGAGCTTGGAGAACAGACGTCGCAGCTGGAGCAGATGTTCACTCCAGGAGTTGGAGGCTACGACGATATCGTCCAGGTAGGCGTATGTGTTATCCAAGCCCTGGATGACACGGTTGACAGCTCTTTGAAAGGTGGCCGGGGCATTACATAGTCCGAAAGGAAGGCGTTCATATCTGAAAAGTCCAAAAGGAGTGATGAAGGCAGATATCTCTTTAGCGCGCTCCGTTAGACACACTTGATAGTACCCCTTAAGCAAGTCCACTTGGGACAAGTACTGGGCACTACCAATGGCATCAAGGATGTCATCTATCCTTGGCAAGGGGTAAGCATCCTTGACAGTGACAGAGTTCAGTTTTCGATAGTCAGTGCACAACCGCACCTTACCTTGGGGTTTGGGCACCAAGATACAAGGTGAGGCCCAGGGGGACTCACAAGGTGTAGCCAGTCCATGATCCAAGAGGTATTGCACCTCAGCACGCATGACTTCCTTCTTGCTCGGGCTGATTCGGTAGAAGGGTTGACGAATCGGCCGGGTGTCGGGGAGCAGTTGGATGTCGTGCTGGGTAACATTACACTCTTGGGGATCATCTCTGAACAACTCTTGATGTTCTCTGAAGATCTTGACGAGAGGTGCACTATGATTATCCTGAAAGTATTTGGGAAGATCATTAAGGATTTCGGAATTAGAAAGCGCTGACTCCTTGTCAGTGCTTTCGGGAGGAGAAGCTGGGAAGGTCTCACTGTGGATGTAGGGTTCTGTGAATGTGGAATAATTAGTCAAGACAGTGGGAGGAGTACCATTATATTGCTTCAGGAGGTTGACGTGGCACAGCTGGGTCTTCCGCCGCCTATCTGGAGTCTCTATCACATAATTATTATTATTCCTGCACTCTTTGACGCAGTAGGGTCCTGAAAATCTGTTTTGTAAAGGTGAACCTGGGATAGGAAAATAAGCAAGGACGAAGTCTCCCGGCTTGAATTTTCTTACTTTGCTGGTCTGGTCGTAATGAGTCTTCATTCTCACCTGGGCTTTCAATAGATTATCATGGGCAAAGCGGTGGACTCTCTCTAGAATGTGCTGAAGGTTTTGAAGAAACTGGGGCACATTCTGATGCTCACTGAAGGTGGCATCTCTGAGAGAGTCTTTGAAAGCCTTAAGGGGAGTACGGCACTTACGGCCGTAGAGCATCTCATAAGGAGATACTCCTAGGGACTCATTGGGGAGACTTCTGAAAATACACATTATTAGGTCAATCTGCTTATCCCAATCCTTTGAGGTTTCACTACAAAACTTTTTCAAGAGTGCTTTGATGGTCTGATGACTACGTTCAAGAGAACCCTGTGAAGCAGGATGATAGGGGCTGGACAATACCTGTTTGATGTTGAACTCCTCCAGTGTCCTTTTGAAGAGATCACTGGTGAAGTTGGTGCCACAGTCACTTTGAATCTCCCTGGGAAATCCGTATTGAGTGAAGATCTTCAATAGATGTTTGATAACCGTAGCAGCCGTGATGTTCTTCACTGGAACTGCTATGGGAAATCTGGTGGTAGGACACAGGATGGTTAGGATGTAGGCGTTACCTGAACTGGTCCGAGGTAAAGGACCAACACAGTCTTATGAGTCTGTGGAAAGGTTCCGCAGGCACCTGTATGGGAATCAGTGGTGCTCTGGGAATGGAGACGTTCGGTTTGCCTGCCATCTGACATGTATGACACTGTTTTACGTACTGTTTGACGTTGTTTACCATACCTGGCCAGTAGTAGTCTTGACGAATCCCATGGTAAGTCTTGTTGAAGCCGTAGTGGGAGAATGCTCCGTGGGCCAGGTGTAGAATAGTGGGCCGCAGGCTGGTGGGAATCACAAGTTGTTCGGTGTTGGCCCAATCGTCCTCCTCCTTCAGTTTACTGGGTCTATATCTGCGGTAGAGCAAGTCGTTCTCTAGGAAGAACCCAGGAATACTGTCGGGTTGAGTCTCAGCCTGGAAAAACAATGGTGTTAAAGTAAGATCTTCCCTCTGCAACTTACGGAACTCCAACTTGGTCAGATGCGGGGGTAGTTTCTGAGGGTCTTGAGGGACAGCGGTAGCAGTAGAGTCAGCTGGCTGTGGACGTGCGGCTTGTGCACGGGTGGTCACGAGAACCGGAGGAGAAACATCATCACTCTCTTGAACCTCTGCTGGAACATACTCAAGAATAGGGTTACTTGGCACAGAGTTACACACCTGGGGTTTGTCCATGACGATCAGGTTGGTTGGTTGCAGGTCTTCTGCCAAGTCGTTGCCTAGGAGAAGTTGCACTCCAGGCATGGGAAAAGGCTTTTCCCTGACGGCGACTTGGACTTCCCCGTTCACGTAGGGACAATCCAGGTGGACTCTGGCGAGAGGGTATGGAGTAGTAGCAGTGAGGTCAGTGATGAAGACCGTTTCCCCGGTGTAGACTATGTTGGGCACAGCCGACTTCAAGATGATCGATTGTAGAGCCGCTGTGTCCCTCAAGATCTTCAATTTGAAACGTCCCTCCGGATTTGAACCGTTGGCAGAGACAGTTCCAGTATACAGGTGGTTACTGAAAAGAGAAAGATCATTAACATCAACACCAACATTCATCACAGGCTTACCGGACTTAGGAGGAGTTGGTTTGGGTCGTTGTTGGTCAGTGGTTCCCTTGTATTGAGACTTACCACACTTGTCTATGGTATGTCCATAGAGTCTACAATACTTGCAGTACAGTTGTGAACCAGCTTGATCGGGGCTCACCTTCTCGTAACTGTACCACGACTTCTTACTGGAGGATGGTTCAGGTGTCAGCCGGTGGATGAGGCTGTAAGTGTCAGCCGACTTAGCACACTTCAGGTAGTCGGTTTCTTCTTTATCTGCTAAGTAGAGGCGGACAGGAGGCGGCACACGTCTCAAGAATTCTTCAACAAGCATCAGGTTCACGAGTTCTGTAAAAGTAGAGACATGTGCTGCTTCCAGCCATTTCATGAAATACCTCCGTTTCGTGTTAGCAAACTCGAGGAAGGTAGTGGTACTTGCCTTCAGGTGGTCACGGAATTTCCTTCTATAACTTTCGGTGGAAAGTAGGTAGGCGTCTAACACTGCTTGTTTCAGAGTGTAGTAGTCATTCTCAGACGCCAAAGTACTGAGTGTGACTGCAGCTCTACCTGTAAGATGGACTCTGAGAAGTGTTGCCCATTGGTCGACAGGCCAACTGAGTTGATTAGCAAGGGTTTCAAAGGTGGTAAAGAACACATCAACTTCTGCTTCTACAAAGGATGGCATTAACTTACTTGCATGTGATATATTAAAACTGACGGGAAGATTGGCAGTAGCTTGCTGGCGTTGAGTGAAGTGTGAAGTTTCCAAGGCGATTTCGCGTTGACGACACTCTAGAGCCAGAGTCGCTTGTTGCTTGTCATGTTCGCGTTGTATTTCCAACTCGCGTTGTTTGGTTTCAAGCTGTACTCTTTCACGTTCACGGAGTAATGCGACCTCACGTTCGTGTTCTTCTCTCCTCAAAGCAGCTTCGCGTTCTTGTTCGTCTCTCCTCAAAGCGGCTTCGCGTTCGTGTTCTTCCCTTCGTATGGCAGCAGCTCGTTCTTGTTGTTCGAGGGCTTCCCTTTGCTGCTCACGTTCAATCTTGGCCAGCTCTAGTTTGAGTTTCAGCGTTGCCAAATCAGTTTTATCTGCAATATAGTAAGTTTCATGAGTTTCAGAGTCTATCTTACCTTGCTCTAAATAGTAATCCAGCAACAGGTTGTGTAGGTCATTTTTGTTGGCTTGGTAGGGAACTTCTAGTTGATACTCATGTGCAAGAGTTTGTAATTCAGTCCTCTTGGCACGACTTAAAGTCCCTATTTCACCTGCTGGATTTGCACGGAAAGTTTGGAGACGAAACATGGTGAAATTAGCAAATAAAGGTACACGAATGTTCAATAATGAAATGTCAGAAACAGGACAACGTGGCAACTGGCACCTATCCTGTGTGATCTTTAACAATTAACGTTAAGTGAAAGATATTAAATGATTAAATTAAATCAAGGGCGCAGGAAATCTTGTACCCGGTACTCATGTAAGAGAATAAGGGCAAGAAAATCCTACTAACAAATGAAACAAAGTTTCGAAAACAAATGAAACAGTTAAATGCTTCAAAAGTAAAATTGGTAGTCCAAGGATGTGGGCATACCTTGCCAAGTCTCTATAGGACATAAAGCAAGTTTTTCCCACTGAATTTAATATGATACTTACAGAATTAGCGAACTTTTGTGCTCTGAAAAAATAAGCTAATTCCCTACCGTTGTATGTATCATCATCTCTGACTGACGTGTAGGGGTGCGAGGTGTCAACTTGTGACGAGAACTGCTGCTGAGGTCCCAATTCAGCAACTAAAGTTCGAGCTAGAGGAACTATGGCCCTCTTTGTCCTCCTACAGTCAGATTGCAGAAGATTGGGTACTCTTGACCCGGGGCAGACCACAGTACCAGGGTACCAATATGATGATCTGTCAGAATGAGAAATATTCAAGGGACATAGATGGTAAATACGAGTAATAACAAGGAGGGAGAGATGACCAATTAAGAGTATGACTGCGGCCTACAGTCACCACGTAATCCAAAGTTGTCTCACCTTCACTATATGTTATTCTCGTAATGCACAATACACCGCACCTTATAAAAAATGAAATTGAATGAAAAATAGTAAAGCTACGTTAACAAAGTTAAATACGCTTACCATAAATTACCACTTGTCACCAGTACCTGAGTGAAGCTCCTAGGACAGGCCCCCATATAACTTGTGACGGTTACGCGTTGGTGTTCGGCTGTTTAAGGCTAGGGGTATGGCCTCGTCACATAGTTATAAAAAAAAATAGAAAAACTGGAACTTCGTCTGTGGTAAGGTAAGGAGAAGACACACAAAACACAAGTAAACTTTAACAATGAAATTTTAATTACGTTAAATAAATCAAAACATGAAAATAATGCACAAACAAATATGTATAATAAAATCAATCAATCAAAATAATAAGAATACTTAAATGACACAATGAAAAGTTACGTTAAGGCAAAATAACAAGAAGTGCAATACAACAGTTAAGTGGGAGGTGCTGGAATATTGGCTTAAAGCCACCACCTCTCTCAGTACACGCTAACGTCTAGCTGGGAGGAGTGCTGGCTACGAAAGCACGGAACATTCTGAGGACTGATGTTGGGGCGACCCCAGACATCAGGTAGTATTGGGGGCGAGTGCAGGTGCAGCCAGACCGGCGACCAATCAGCGGAGCCGTAGCGATCAACGGGTAGTTTGGTGGTTGGAGTTCGAACAGGTGGCTGGATGCATACGTTTCTGCTCACCCTGGCAAGCCTTGCTGGTGCTGGTGTTGTTGTCGTTGTTGGACATTTCTTCCATAGTCTTTTTATATAATTGTGAAGACGTAATTTTGGAGGGAAGAGCAGGCTCAATCTCTTGAAGGAGATTATCGTCACAACTGGTACTCATTATCCAGATAAATCTCTAAAATACCTCAATACTGTAGTGTGTGCCATTTGATCCACTTGTTAAAAATAATGTGGGCAAGAAGAACAAGGGGGAATACTTGGTTAAAGTACATAAATGGAAAAGGGATGCAACATGTGGAATATAAACAGATTTAAATATATAAATACACAATAGAACTGGAAACAACGAATACAAATTGTAGTAGCTTAGACTCGGGGGAAAGCCCTGGGTAGATACTGGTTTGAAAATAGGGTTGTTGCTCTATGAAAGAAATTATTGGGTAACACTAGACATGGGATCACTGGATTGTTACAAGAGAAGGTTAGATGGTAATAATTTGGGTGGATAGAGATAGGAGTTGCCTTGTATGGGGCAATAGGATATCTGCAGTTTCCTTTGTGTTTGTAGGTTGAGACAACCGGGCAATTTTCACCCAACTGCCATCCCTTCCCCTGCATTCTATGAAGCAACTGTCACACTAGACTAAATCTACATTTGTGGTAATTTATAAATTTAAAATTTGTGCTATATACATCAGATAAAATAAACGTCTAAATTAGCTTGGACAGTCCTGCAGGTGCTGACATGTCGAATTAAAATTTCCTTTTGCAATTGCCTTATCTGAAGATTGTCATGTTCATTCTTTCTGTCCATACACTAGAACATTAATTGGATAATTTTCATATCCACAATCCCAGTGTGTTAAGCTGGTTGCATTTCAGGGTGCACCAATGTCAGCAGACTACTAATCTAGTATACGGTACTGCAAGTAACTTGACTTTTGTTTTTTTTAGCTTTAAAATTGTGATATTACCTTGAGAACTTCGTACAGTTAGTATAGATTAATTCTTAAAGCTGGCATCTGTTGAAAAGATCTAATGCCTCCTCAGTTTCTTTAACTCGGTTGTATTTCCGACTTCCACCAATGTCTTCTTATTCTGTTTTCTTAAATTAAAGGCTGTCCCTCCCCCCATCTTCCTCTACTCCCTCTCACTATTTTCTCTTAGACAACTATCACAACTACCACAACACTGCTGTAATTATCACAGCCACCACCATATTTGTTAACTTGGTGTTTGATTCCCAAGGCACACTAAAAGCAGTTTTATATACTGTGTTCTTTAAAAGTTATCTCACAAATAACTATAATATGATAAAGAAGACATACAAATAGTTTAATATTAAATAATAACACAAAAGTAAATACTGGTTCTATTTCCAGTATAATCGTGGGTCAAAATTTTAACATTTAACATTAAAATATTGTAAAGCTTTACAGGTCATCTAAGCACATTTTTATGATAAAGAATAGCAATGCAACAATGCTTGCATCTGTAATAAGATCAAATTAAGTTTATAAATATTTTCTTGGATACACATTGACAACCATTGTTGGAGCTACATGGTCTTCCCAGTTTGGTGAGTTCTTTTGACAGTTACTAACTTAACTGTTGACCGTAAAATTGCAATTTAGCACGAGTTCCTTGATATGGCCACAAACTTAACATCTGAATATTGAACAGTATTTCATCTTTCAACTACTCTACAGTGACAATTACTTGTGGTAATTTTTTCAGTTATTGCCATAGGTGAAACTTGGTGAATATTCACATTTTGTTTCCTCTTACAGCTGTTGGGAACGAAGGCCATATTTGTCCAGGAATGTGTTCAGAAACGTCTCTCGCTCCTGTATAGGCAAAATCATTAGCATTTATGCCAATTTTTATCTTCCTACTGTAATGTTTTTATTAAAAAAAATTATACGGAAAAATATATGCTAATCTTTCATTTGGGAATAAATAGAAAATTAAATTTAAAGGTCTTGCAAACTTCCTTACTCAATACACACTTCATGAAATAAGTAGAGCAAGATTGCCATAATAGGCCTAATGAGAAATTGTCATTTGAGTAGGAGTATTTTAATTCAATATACACAGCGCATGCTGTTATGCAGGTCATCTCAATTTTGAACAAAGGACCAAAGTAAGTAACATGTCAAAGTGGGAGGTGTCAAGCTTAAAACAGAGTATGACTTACTTGAATGTCGGGAAGAACGGGGCCAAACACCTCCAGCAGGAGAGGCTCTGCATGAACAGCTGTGGCATAATCACTAAAACTGACACGCCCATCATGATCTATATCCAATTTACGACATACCAAGTCTGTTTGACATAAAAAAAAACTGCAAGCTCAGTGAAAAAAACACTGGACAAGAACAGTTTATAAAAACAGATTTTCACTATTAAACAACACCATCTGTATCATTTAAATGTGTCGTGCTTGCAAAATACATGTTTTGCATAGCGTTTAAAATATGGGTTTATTAAGTACAGTTATATCATTTACCTATCGTGTCTATAGAGATATTTGGAACTTTAGCCTTCTAGCATATTATTTGCGAGCTGCTATAGAGGAAAGTTGAATGAGTTTTAATATATATACCTGACAACCCCCCATATCCAGTGACCTTATAATAAATAACACACAATACTGTATATACATTGTATACATGGTCTTCCTGAAAACTTTGCTCAGTTAACTGTTGAGATGAGCTTCCAGTTACCAGTTCAGCAAGATGTCAAGCTTAAAGTGACTCCAATGTTGCATTATGCATCTTGTAGAGAGGATCAAGATATATTCCTGGTATAAATAGACGCATGGGAGTTAGTAGACTGTTGTGGGTTGCACTCTTGGGAAAGTCGATTTTTGGCCTAGAGGGACCTCCATAAGCTACTCTTAATGAATTAATGCACTGTACTTTCTAGGACGCTTTAATGTAACAAAATAAGGCAAATGAATGAATGTGCCAAGGATGGTTGTTTCCAATATGAGTTCTGTATATTAGAAAGTATTTGCAAGTCCTTCAACCAGTTGTGGGGTTCATGAAGGTAATTTTCCTCACTGATGTCCTTTGCTAGCCATCCTATTAAACTATTATTCACAATTTTTTGGGCACAGTTCAGTCAATTTATGCATCACTATTGCAATTCAGCGTAATGAGTAGATATTAAGTTTTAAGTCGAACCACCATGACATTATCTTTGTGATTCCATGAGACTATTTTTTTCAAATTATGGTACAGTAGTCCTAAATTGTGCAGTTGATCTTTGGTCTCCGTACTATAGAGCAGACATGGACTCACTCTGGTGCGTACTGGGAGGGATGACTGGGTTAGTCCTGGGAGTTCCAAGCCTCCCTTATGGAGAGAGTTTGGGAAAGGTTGGTTTGCATTCTTCTGAGCTGAAGATTAAGGGGGTGACATGACTGAAGTATGTGATGGATAGAAGACTATAACAAAGGGAATATATAAAAAATGGATTTTATACATGTTAGTAGAGAATAGAACTTGAAACTGGATATACAGTATATTGAAAATGTTAAGGGAAAACCTGGCTAGGTACTGGTTTGGAAACAGGGTTATTGATTTATGGAACAAATCTCTTGGTAAAATAGTTGAAGCGGGATTGCTAGATTATTTAGACATACATAAGAGTTTGGGTGGATGTACATAGAAGCTGTATCACATTGATCAATAGACCTTCTACAACTACATAAATATATTTTTTGTATTCCTGTGTATAATGCCACTTTTTAAATGGAAATAAACACAAGTATTTTCTCTGTATATTCATTGAGTTTACTTTTAGTCCTATGTTAAGGATTAAAGTAAACATGCTAGTAGGTCAGTAAGCAATTTTGGTGGCATCTTGTTCCTCCTGCAGTTGATAGGCTGTAAGCCCAAAACCAAACCCAATCTTTCAGACAGATAATGCTTAGGAGGTCCAGAGCTGGATGGTTTTGTTAGATGCTAATTGCTAACATACATTATTTAAATTGTTCATAGTTTGTGGGTTATAGGGGTGTTACAGACCAACCAAATCTTTGATGACCTCGTCGAGTTCCTCTCCAGGAGGTAGGTTGACGACGGCGGATTTAAGGTGATGAAACATCTCGTCTCGAGAGACAAAGCCGTCGCTGTTGTGGTCGTACACGCTGAAGCAGTCTGGGGGAAGAACAACACGAAGGATTGAACAAAAAGTATGTGAAGATGTGAGCATTAACAGAGATACCGTAGTAGAGTTCCCTAAAATGAAACTACCAGGAATTACTGGATATGGATAAGGTTCTTGTTGATTTGTTGGGTTATAGGAGTTCAAATAAATAATTTGTTGCGTGATATATTCTTTAAATGATGCCAGAAAAACGATTAATAATGATGTTCATCACATATCATATTTTGCAAATACTGTGCATAATAAAAAAATATTATTATTATTATTATTATTATTATTATTATTATTATTATTATTATTGTTGTATATTATTTTCTAATTTTATTAATAAAGTACAGTGCATGGTAAGTAAAATGAGTAAATCATAGTACAGTACTGAATAAAATTCTATTAATTATGATACTCTTTTGCTCTAATTAGGGCACTGCAGGGTAATACAAATGCTTTTTCTAACCGCTGCCTTGACCTTTTGAATTATTAATCTGAAAAAATCCAATCATTTGTGTCCTGATATGGACATTTGGGAACACGCTTAAGGTCGATGTGTCAGAAAGAAAAGTTTTGACCAGAACCACGACGATAAATGTATATAGACCTAAGTAAAGACAAAAATATTGTAAACAGGTTATCATTGGTAATAGCATCATCAGTGCTAGTTAATATAGTCTCGGAGGACCACTCATCGCAAGACAGACAGGAAGAGAACATGCCCCTCCTATCACCTCTCACATACAGTCAATCTTCTCATCAAGAGAGCCACGCAGGAAGACAGACATGCCCACAACAAACTCCTCTGGTCCCACCACACCGTCTTGATCCATGTCGTACACCTGGTACATTGCCTCCATCAGACCCTCGTCTGTCATTCCGAAGATGCCATGCATGATGTCCCGGAACCTGAAGAAGAAAAGTAAGTGAGAGGGAGAGAAGTGAAGTGAAGTAAGAGCAGGGGTGCCATAGGCACAATCAGAGAACACTGTATGAACATCAGAGGTCCACGATTGTTCAACATCCTCCCAGTGAGTATAAGAAATATTGCCGAAACAACCGTGGACATCTTCGAGAGAAAACTAATTTTCTTTAAGAAGTGCCGGAAGAACCGAGTTGTGGTGGATATGTGGGCCTGCGGGCCGCTCCAAGCAACAGCCTGTTGGACCAAGCTCTCACAAATCGTAGAAGAACTCCCAGAACCCTATCAAGAAGAGAGAGAGAGAGAGAGAGAGAGAGAGAGAGAGAGAGAGAGAGAGAGAGAGAGAGAGAGAGAGAGAGAGAGAGAGAGAGAGAGAGAGAGAGAGAACGAGAGAGAGAGAGAGAGAGAGAGAGAGAGAGAGAGAGAGAGAGAGAGAGAGAGAGAGAGAGAGAGAGAGAGAGAGAGAGAGAGAGAACGAGAGAGAGAGAGAGAGAGAGAGAGAGAGAGAGAGAGAGAGAGAGAGAGAGAGAGAGAGAGAGAGAGAGAGAGAGAGAGAGAGAGAGAGAGAGAGAGAGAGAGAGAGAGGTTCTTCTTATGTGAACAGATGATTTTTGTGGCTCATTGTGGAATATAAAAATGTTTTGGATTCCTTCTCACATTGGCATGCAGGAACATGACAAAGTTGACGCCCTTGCTAAGGCTGCAGTAAATAAAGACAGTATTGAATGGAATCTTGAGTTATCAAATAGGTCCCTTAAAAGTGTCATTAGACGAGAACTCCAAGATGGATTTGAAGAAAGTAGAACAGTGCAAACTGGAACTAGCAGGTCCATTGTTCATCACAATGAAATGTGTGAAGTAAAACATGTGTATGGGGCAAGTAACAAATTCAGTAGACTAACAGATGTTGTCACAGCTCGTATAAGACTTGGCTACAAGTATCTCTGGCAGTTCGGCTTGTATAGGGATCTAGATGAAGTAAAGTGTAAAGTGTGTGGACATAGGCAGGGACACACACTCGAACACTATATCTTGGATTGTTGTAAAATTGAGCCTTTTAGAGATAAATCTAAGCTCACTCTGTATGATATGGCAACCTATCTTATTACCATGGATAAATTACCTGAAATCCTTGCACTGTACCCACATTTTGCTTACAGTAGATGAACGACATATGAGATTCAGAAACAAGTAGTGTATTGTGAGGACTAATAATAAACAGAAGCTCCCCTATGACTCTGTAATATCCCCATTGGCCAAACTATTATGTATTAACGACAAGACCTACCATTAATGTATGATGACTTACTGTAAATATGTAGCTCTTGTAATAGCACTTTCTCTGTAACTAGCTGACATTGTAACTATAAGGTGTGAAGGATTGAAGAAATTGTTTATGTAATAATCTAAGATGAGGTCTGATAAAGACCTTTTGTGCCCTCTGTAATGCTTTTGCGCTACCGCTCACAGGATGAGTATGGGGTGCACAATAAACTAGCCGCCTTCGGCGGCAGCAATCAATTGTGGAATTAAACTGAGTGGATAGTCCTGTAGGTGGTGGTGTGTATGTATTAGAACACAAATGTATTATTTTTTGTGATGTACTGGGTATGTGACCACATGAGGAAATCACGTACAATGGGCAAATTGGTGATAGAGAGGCAGAGGAATGAAGAGAGGACAATTATAAGATATATCTATATATATATATATATATATATATATATATATATATATATATATATATATATATATATATATATATATATATATATATATATCAAATAAGTGGTGGGAAAGAGCAAACACCTGACCTGTTACCGTCCATACGAGGGGAAGTGCCAGAGGGGTCATGTAAGGTCAGCAGAGCGTCCACTTCCTCACAGGTAACTAGGAAAAAAGATGGTAATGCCCAACAGTTAGGTTTACCATCATGCATTATTCAGTATGACATAAAATGTTAGTTTACAACAAACAATATTGCTAACATTAAAAATGTGCAAAAAAGTGATATAGTAGCACTCTCAATAATATTATGTATGCAGTATATATATTTGTCTTCTTGATCTGTAATACACACTGGCTGCTTTTGATTCTACACCAGTACTCATTGTTCTTCCTGTTCTTCTTATACCTGTATACATTGTTCTTCCTGTAATGATGTTTTTAGACATGCATACATTGTTCATCCTGTAGTGTTGTTCTTATACTTACATTATTAGGTCCATATATATATATATATATATATATATATATATATGTCGTATATATATATATATATATATATATATATATATATATATATATATATATATATATATATATATATATATATATATATATATATATATATATATATATATATATATATATATATATATATATATATATATATGTATGTCGTACCTAATAGCCAGAACGCACTTCTCAGCCTACTATTCAAGGCCCGATTTGCCTAATAAGCCAAGTTTTCATGAATTAATGTTTTTTCGTCTACCTAACCTACCTAACCTAACCTAACCTAGCTTTTTTTGGCTACCTAACCTAACCTTACCTATAAATATAGGTTAGGTTAGGTTAGGTAGGGTTGGTTAGGTTCGGTCATATATCTACGTTAATTTTAACTCCAATAAAAAAAAATTGACCTCATACATAGAGAAAAGGGTTGCTTTATCATTTCATAAGAAAAAAACTATAGTAAATATATTAATTCAGGAAAACTTGGCTTATTAGGCAAATCGGGCCTTGAATAGTAGGCTGAGAAGAGAGTTCTGGCTACTAGGTACGACATATATATATATATATATATATATATATATATATATATATATATATATATATATATATATATATATGTCGTACCTAGTAGCCAGAACTCACTTCTGAGCCTACTATGCAAGGCCCGATTTGCCTAATAAGCCAAGTTTTCATGAATTAATTGCTTTTCGACTACCTAACCTAGGTATAACCTAACCTAGGTTAGGTTAGGTATAACCTAACCTAACCTAACTTTTTCGGCTACCTAACCAAACCTAACCTATAAAGATAGGTTAGGTTAGGTTAGGTAGGGTTGGTTAGGTTCGGTCATATATCTACGTTAATTTTAACTCCAATAAAAAAAAATTGACCTCTTACATAATGATATGGGTTGCTTTATCATTTCATAAGAAAAAAATTAGAGAAAATATATTAATTCATGAAAACTTGGCTTATTAGGCAAATCGGGCCTTGCATTGTAGGCTGAAAAGTGAGTTCTGGCTACTAGGTACGACATATATATATATATATATATATATATATATATATATATATATATATATATATATATATATATATATATATATATATATATGTCGTACCTACTAGCCAGAACGCACTTCTCAGCCTACTATGCAAGGCCCGATTTGCCTAATAAGCCAAGTTTTACTGAATATATTTTCTCTAATTTTTTTCTTATGAAATGATAATGCTACCCATTTCATTATGTATGAGGTCAATTTTTGTTTATTGGAGTTAAAATTAACGTAGATATATGACCGAACCTAACCAACCCTACCTAACCTAACCTAACCTATTTCTATAGGTTAGGTTTGGTTAGGTAGCCGAAAAAGCTAGGTTAGGTTAGGTAGGTTAGGTAGTCGAAAAAACATTAATTCATGAAAACTTGGCTTATTAGGCAAATTGGGCCTTGCATAGTAGGCTGAGAAGTGTGTTCTGGCTACTAGGTACGACATATATATATATATATATATATATATATATATATATATATATATATATATATATATATATATATATATGGGTCTGAGTTACCATATATATATATGGGTTTTAAGGGTCTGAGCAGGTGGTGGAGCGGGTTAAGGCATACCTGTTATGCCAGTTGCTGGAAGGCTTCTGTGCTGGCTAGGGTTCGAGTCTCCTGGTGGGAAAGTGTTCTAAAGTTGTATACTTCACTCTCGTGTTTAGGAGAGTTGTGCCTTAAGCATAGACACTGTGTCTTCCCATATTAACAGGGACTTGATGAAATAAACGTATAAATGACCCCTCACTTGCTCTAGTGCTCTTGGGAGGTGGTGATCTTTGATGTATTTAAATACTCCGAAATTACCATCTCTTTTAAGGGTCTGAGCAGGTGGTGGAGCGGGTTAAGGCATACCTGTTATGCCAGTTGCTGGAAGGCTTCTGTGCTGGCTAGGGTTCGAGTCTCCTGGTGGGAAAGTGTTCTAAAGTTGTATACTTCACTCTCGTGTTTAGGAGAGTTGTGCCTTAAGCATAGACACTGTGTCTTCCCATATTAACAGGGACTTGATGAAATAAACGTATAAATGACCCCTCACTTGCTCTAGTGCTCTTGGGAGGTGGTGATCTTTGATGTATTTAAATACTCCGAAATTACCATCTCTTTTAAGGGTCTGAGCAGGTGGTGGAGCGGGTTAAGGCGTACCTGTTATGCCAGTTGCTGGAAGGCTTCTGTGCTGGCTAGGGTTCGAGTCTCCTGGTGGGAAAGTGTTCTAAAGTTGTATATATATATATATATATATATATATATATATATATATATATATATATATATATATATATATATATATATATATATATATATCTTTAGTTAAAATTCTCAGTGTTAAAGAGAGTGAAAATGTTAGGACTATCGCTTACAATGCGTATTTTTGGCTATTTTCTCAGCAAGCTTGGAGTAGCCCTTGTATGTGGTGTTCTTGGACATGCTGGCGAGACTGGCGGGTGGCTCGGATTGTCATGGAGACCATCACCTGTTGTTTACAAACGTTGCCATGGGAACACTGAACATGGCGGCTGACAACATCATATGTGAATTTAGGTCGTCATGGAAACCATCAGCTGTTGTTTACACGCGTTGCCAAGGAAACAGGATGGAAAGTTTAGGAAAGGGGGCTATGTTATTTTCTTGTGATAATTTTTACCTGTGGAATAAATGAAGCTGTGACCGTTGCAACCACCACTTTGATGTTGTATTTCTACTTCTGCAGGAAAATGTATTGTATGTACTGTGAATATTGCATCGCGGGTGACGAAATATATTTTGATTGCATCGTACAAAAAAAAAAAAATAGCAATTTAACACCATAAATGGTTTTATTTAATATTTCACATACAACGAGCCAGTCACACAGGATTATGGTGGCGCCAGGCAGTTTAGCAATTCAAAAGTAACACCTTTTCTAGTGTTAATTGTTCACACGTTGAGAAGAGGTCAGGTCACATCAATTGACCTCACTGTCTGCTCAGCTGATAATTCAGACGGGTGGCTGTGTTGTTTCCATCAAACAAGCCGCTGTCTAGGTTGTTATCTTGAGGTTATCTTGAGATGATTTCGGGGCTTAGCGTCTCCGCGGCCCAGTCCTCGACCAGGCCTCCATTTTTTGTTATCCCCCCCCCCCAAGGAAGCAACCCGTAGCAGCTGTCTAACTCCCAGGTACCTATTTACTGCTAGGTAGCAGGGGCATCAGGATGAAAGAAACATTTTGCCCATTTGTTTCCGCCTCCACCGGGGGAGGTGGGGCTGGAAGATAACCGGAGGCTATCTCCTGGTAGGCGAGGTTTAGCTCCCGGTTTCCCTTAAATACTCGCGGAACTGTACCTTAGACACAGCTAAATACAGAGAGACAGAGGCCTCGCTACACCAGAGAGGTTCCAGCAGCTGAGGCCAGGTGGGGACTGTCTGTCAGCCCCCCCCACTCTACTATTTTATACTTAGAGAGTTTGGTGAGTGAACTTCTAAGGTAGATGTATAGTGTATTTTTATATTTAAGTGGTGAATGATTTGCGGGGGAAGTCAGCCGTAGTTGTTCTCAATTTCTTGTGTGGTGACTCTTATTCTGAATTAATGTTGATATTTGAACATCAAGTGAAGTGGTTGAATTATGATACCCATAATAGTAAATATATAAATGATTAACTTTCTTTTTAAATGGTCTTTAAGACTTTGTTATGCAAGCCTCTTGGGAATCGCTGCCAGCAGACTTTAAGATTATGGCTCTTGAAGGAAAAAAGAACCAGACTAATCCTCATCTGCTACGTAATATTGCACAGATGTATATAGAAGCAAACTTGCCATCTGACAGCTTTACTTACTTCACAGATGGATCAGTAGACTAGCAGCGGAGCTGCAGTTAAAGCAGGAAACTCTGTAAATAGTTGGAGACTCTCAAATGGGTGTTCAACTTTACAGACAGATGCTAGCCATTCAAAAGGCTTTGGAACATGTTTTTGCTGAACACCGACAACATGTTATCATACAGATTCTAGAACTGCCATTGAAACCTTGCAACAAGAACACATACGTGATAACATCCATCTGATCACAAATGTCATATCATTAATGCAAACACTCAAACGTCAAGGCCGTCGGGTACTTATCAACTGGGTGCCAAGTCATGTGGGAATAATAGGAAATGACGTTGCAGACGAAGCTGCAAAATTTTCAACTAAGAGAAGAGATGTAGACATTTACATACCACAGAGTCTATTACAGATTAAGAAAGTAATTAGAAACAGAGCAATGCAAAAGATGTACATTGACCACAACACAACAGTTGCAACATCAGGATCTGCGGGTTGGTACAAGAATTCAACCATCACCGAACCACTTAGTTTGATGAAAGGGAGCAGTAGAGCAACAGAAGTACACTACCATCGCATCAGGCTTGGATACCCATGTGCATGGGAAATAGGCTTACAGGTTCCGGAAGATGAGAGGAAATGTCAACAGTGTGTCGACGACCGGGCCGCGGGGACGCTAAGCCCAGGAAGCACCTCAAGGTAACCTCAAGGTAACTGTAGAGAAATGCCCGACAGACCACTGGAATATTATTTAACGCAGTGCACAGTTACAACCACAACAGACCATTGGAACATTATCTAACACAGTGCAGGGTCACAAACCCATTAAGATTTCAACTAAGATTCAACAGAGCAGAAGAAGTTGTTAAACACATGGGACAAAATCTTACTGAAGCGACCATACGAGTCATAAATACTCATACTCCGCCCAAGTAAAACAGAAACAAGCAACACTTAGTGGGCCAGCCAGAGGCTTAGGCCCCGCGCAGGAATATCCCTGCAAAAAAAAAAAAATCCATTCCTTCCTTGTCATATAATTAACTATTGAATAGATGGTGTCATTACTTTCTACTCTTTTACTTTCTTCCTTTCTCTCTCATTCTAAACTTTCCGTTTCCCCTGAAGTTCTTCCTCACACCTCCCACCTCTCTACCTCCTTCATCCTATGAGGTTTCTCCTTTTCTTTCTCTAATTTCCGATACGATACAGCAAGACAGCTCAAACTTTTTAAAATAGTTGTAAATTACGTAATTTATTAATCCATGTAAACACACAGATAACGTGATGCATCAAATGAACAAATTCACAAGGGCCGTGACGAGGATTCGAACCTGCGTCCGGGAGCATCCCAGACACTCAGCCGATTAAGGCAGTGTCTGGGATGCTCCCGGACGCAGGTTCGAATCCTCGTCACGGCCCTTGTGGATTTGTTCATCCATGTATAACACGCCCAGGCGGTTAATTGTGTACTGAACTTTCCTTAACCTGTTCTATTCAGATTTTCTTATGCTTCTTTAAATACTGCGAATAGAGCATTGCTTTTAAATGAGGTGTGTGCTCACCTAGATGTGCTTGCGAGGCTGACCGCTATACAGTGGCAGCTGCTGTGATGCTGGACGCAAGACCCTGATGACGCAAGACCCTGATGACGCAACCACAGGTAGTTCACTGACGAGTGTTGTAATATTCCGCTCCCAACGACAGCTGTCAGCCACAGGTGTGACAGATGTGAGCAACAGGTGTGACAGCTGTCAGCCACAGGTGTGACAGCTGTCAGCAGCAGGTGTGACAGCTGTCAGCCACAGGTGTGGTGCTGGAGGGAGCCCGCATACCTTGAGAGTAGCCTCCTCTGTTCAAGCCGTATAGCCTTGCCACCCACGCAATGTGCTATTTTTTCCTCTGTTGAAAATAATATTATGTCATTGGCCACGTTGCAAAAATCTGAAAAAAAGTTCGCAATTAAAAGGATTTTGGTCGTGTTGTTTTGATTGTAAAGAGTGAAGTGTAGATGATGTGAGGCGTCAAGAGCATGACCCTCGCAGTGTTAAACATACTACCAGTGACTCACGTCTTGCTGACGGCAGCTATATATATATATCGGCCGGATGTAGTGCGTAATTAAGGTCGTTGACACAAAGCTTTCCCTAATGAAGCATGTTGTACGAATCCTGTTTGACAATAATGTAGATTTCACAACTCTTGACAAGCTGACCCACGGCCATGCTGTCTGGAGACCGGAGACGGATCTCGTTCATTGTGAAAGGAACGGAAGAGGACATCGGCACAAGAAAACTTGCATAGTCCATCTACTAATAATTTCAAGCATAAATGCGGCGGCCGCGTCACTAACCGACCGAGCCTGGCGACGTTGCAATAACGGGCAAGAAATAATAACTATAATTAACCTACTCTGATGACATGAGAAGTGTACCTGGCTTCTCTGTGTATGTTCATCATAGTTTACTTTATCCTTGACCACTGTCTTGGACTACAGCATACTTGCTGCAGGATGGTCAGTGTGCTCTTAATTGTGGTGGCCTGAGTGACCCTCCAGAGGTTGATAGGAGTTAAGTTTACTGTATAATCTGACCAACACAACACAACACTTTGTGCTTTCCAATATTAACTATGGGCTCCAACCTTCAAAACGAGATGGTTTACTATAACTACATTCCCGTAATTTGTGCGTTTCTAATTTCAAGTGACTTTTTTTCTAGCCAGAAGAGTACGAACCGACACCAATCCCCTTAATGTATTAAAGGCCGATGCGCAATAGTCCTTTGGTTAGATGAGTTTGTCTAGGTTGGTGCACTCATTGTCGTTATCAGCAGCCACTCACAGCTTGCTGGGCGTGACGTCATTATCAACAGCCAATCCCGGCTTCTGAACCATCACGTCATTACCAACAGTCAGTCATAACGTCGTTATTAGCAGCCAATCTCGCCTTGAATGGCAAGTTGTCACTCATAGCCAATCACAGCCTGGAAGATATGACGTCATCATTAACAGAAAATCACTGATTTTGAGACATGACGTCATTATCAACAGCCAATCCCGACATGCGAGGCTTACTGCCCTCTCGCGGCCATAGTAAGAAACACTAAGCCACAGGGTAAACACAGCTGATGACCACAACAACAGCTCTGATTGATCAGGTGAGGTACCTGTTTTTTTTTATTTAGTTCTCTCAGTTCACGGAAGTTATGATCAAAGTATTATGTTATTATTGATTATTGCTGTACTAAAGTATTCATTCTGATTGATCAATTTAGCTGTCGTTGTGGTCTTAATGAACAGCTATGAAAATGGGGTTTCGTGAGTAACACAAATGCGAAGAAGCTTGAATGGTCCCCAAGCCTATATGTATCTGAAAACTCTGTTGCATATTGCATGGTATAGTACTATACCAACTATACTATAGTTTGTATAGTACTTAATACGCTGAGATTGATGGAGCCCTGTTGGCTACCCGGGTCTGAACCCTTCAAGGGGTGAGGAGTTTTCTGTTGCATATTGGCCCGGGGACCATTCATGCTTCTTCCCACTTGTGTTCCTCACGTGGCCCCAACAGTGAGGTGATTCGTTGAAATAACTGTACCAAGGAGTACTGTCTGGAGGTTGGGTTAAATGTTTCACGATTTCCAACCTGTTTTGTAGTCAGTATGGTCTCGTTGGTACAGTACCTGATACGCTGCGGTTCATGGAACCTTTTCTAGGTTCGCATCCTACAGTGGCGTGGAGTTTTTGCTTATATATATATATATAAACATATGTTGTTAGTATATGACCGAAAAGGTAAGATTAATAATTCTAACACGAATTTTCTCAATATTTCTTATGTTTCTTTTTATTGTCGATGGTAATTGAAAAATCAATTCTCTAAAATTCATTTTTATTTCTAGTCTGACGCGACGCCTGATCGCGTTTCGTAATAACTTATTACATTTTCAAAGACTTTAGTTTACACACACAACTGTAACCTCTAAACACGCTGTTGTTGTTGTTATAGATTCAGCTACTCGGAACAAGTTCAAAGTAGCACGGGCTATGGTGAGCCCGTAACTTACCTGGCACAGGAGCGGGGCAAGTAGCACGGGATATGGTGAGCCGGTAGTGGACTTACCTGGCACAGGAGCGGTGCTGAATGTGTGTGTGTGTGTAAACACGCAAGTTTGTCCATACATATACTCGCATTTTGGTGAGGTGATATGGTACAACAGTTTTGGATGTGGTGAATAAACTTGTGACAAACACAAGACAAAACACGAAACTATGGGTATTATTTGGATATGAGAACAAAAAAATGGAAAAACTGCAGAGGGCCTATTGGTCCATACTTCCTCTTGATGCTTCTATATTGGTTCGGGGTCTTGAAGTGGGTAGAATTGTGCATTAATTGGCTGTTGATTGCTGGTGTTGACTTCTTAATGTGTAGTGCCTCGCAGATGTCGAGCGGCCTGCTATCGCTGTAACTATCGATGATTTCTGTGTCGTTTGTTAAGATTTCTCTGGTGATGGTCTGGTTGTAAGAGGAGATTATATGTTCCTTAATGGAGCCCTGTTGCTTATGCATCGTTAATCGCCTGGAAAGAGATGTTGTTGTCTTGCCTATATACTAAGTTCTTTGAGGCTTACAGTCCCCAAGTGGGCATTTGAAGGCATAGACGACATTGGTCTCTTTTAAAGCGTTCTGCTTTGTGTCTGGAGAGTTTCTCATGAGTAGGCTGGCCGTTTTCTTGGTTTTATAGTAAATCGTCAATTGTATTTTCTGATTTTTGTCTGTAGGGATAACGTTCCTATCAACAATATCTTTTAGGACCCTTTCCTTCATTTTATGAGCTGTGGAAAAGAAGTTCCTGTAAAATAGTCCAATAGGGGGTATAGGTGTTGTGTTAGTTGACTCTTCAGAGGTTGCATAGCGTTTTACCTTTCTTATTATGATGTCTTCAACAAAACCATTAGAGAAGCCGTGGTTGACTAGGACCTGCCTTACCCTACAGAGTTTTTCATCGACTTGCTTCCATCCTGAGCTGTGGCTGAGAGCACGGTCGACGTAAGCGTTGACAACACTCCTCTTGTACCTGTCTGGGCAGTCACTATTGGCATTGAGGCCCATTCCTATGTTTGTTTCCTTAGTGTAGACTGCAGTGTGGAAGCCTCCGCTCCTTTCCGTGACTGTTACATCTAGAAAGGGCAGCTTCCCATCCTTCTCCATCTTGTAAGTGAAACTCAACATAGAATTCTGCTCAAATGCCTCCTTCAGCTCCTGCAGACGTCTGACATGGAGACCAATGACCTCCACAATCCAGGCCAACATGGATTTAGAGCCGGAAGATCATGCTTCTCACAGCTAATTGATCACTACGACAAAATCACTGAGGCATTAGAAGAAAAACAGAATGCAGATGTGATATACACGGACTTTGCAAAGGAATTCGATAAATGTGACCCTGGAGTGATAGCACACAAAATGAGGTCATTGGGAATGACTGGTAAAGTAGGACGCTGGATACTCAGTTTTCTGTCGAACAGAACACAGAGAGTAACAGTCAATCATATAAAATCAAGTCCAATTGCAGTTAAAAGCTCTGTACCTCAGAGTATTGTTCTTGCACCACTGCTTTTCCTTATTGTTATATCAGATATAGGCTCAAATACAAGGCCCAGCTTCGTATCATCCTCTGCTGATGACACAAAAATCAGCATGAAAATTACCTCTACTGAAGACACTGAAAAACTACAAGCAGATATTAATAAAGTTTTCGATTGGGCAGCAGAAAATAACATGATGTTTAACAGCAATAAATTCCAGGTACTCAGATACGGTAAAAATGAGAACCTTAAACATAATACAGGGTACAAAACGTAATCAAATTTGCTCATAGTAGGAAAGGAACATGAAAAGGATTTGAGAATAATGATGTCTGACGACCCAACGTTTAGGGAGCAAATATTGCGTCAGCCAGAAAAAATGCTAGTATGGATTACGAGAACTTTCAAATCCAGGGATCCCATCATAATGGTTGTACTCTTCAAATCACTTGTGTTGTCCCGTCTTGAGTACTGCTCAGTACTCATTTTCCCCTCCCTAGAGCAGGAGAGATTGCAGAAATAGAGGGAGTACAGAGAACATATACGGCATACAGACGCGATAAAGCACCTAAATTATTGGGATCGTCTCAAAGCTCTCCAAATGTACTTACTAGAAAGGAGACGAGAGAGTGAGTATCAGGGGAAAGCGCCAAGACATTACGACTTTATAGCACTTGGAAGGGATCAGGATAAGGATTTGGATAGGAAGGGGGGAAAGGAATGTTGCCCGACCATTTGGACAGTCGGGGATTGAACGCCGACCTGCATGAAGCGAGACCGTCGCTCTACCGTCGAGAGAGATACCAAATAATATACACATGGAAAATACTGGAGGGACAGGTCCCAAATCTACACAGTAAAATAACAACATACTGGAGTGAACGATATGGAAGAAAATGCAGAATAGAACCAGTGAAGAGCAGAGGTGCCGTAGGCACAATCAGAGAGCACTGTATAAACATCAGAGGTCCACGGTTGTTCAACGTCCTCCCAGCGAGCATAAGAAATATTGCCGGAACAACCGTGGACATCTTTGAGAGAAAACTAGACATTTTCCTCCAAGGAGTGCCGGACCAACCGGGCTGTGGTGGGCTGTGAGCGGCCTGCGGGCCGCTCCAAGCAACAGCCTGGTAGACCAAATTCTCACAAGTCGACCCCGGCCTCGGGCCGGGCTTGAGGAGAAGAAAAACTCCCAGAACCCCATCAACCAGGTGAAAAAGCCTCTCCTGTTCTCTGTTCTACATTGTGGCTTGTTCAGCTCGAAACCGTTGCTCCTTGTTTGTGTTACATCTGACGTTTTGAAAAAAATGTCTGGATCAACATCCTCCAAATTTTTCAGTATTTTAAAAGTTTCAAAAAGATCAGTCCTGTCATGCCTGGTTCGCAGTGTTGTTAGCCCTGCGGCCCTCAACCGTTCCTGATACATGAGTTGACTTAACTTTGGAATGATTTTTGTTGCTCGGTGTTGCACGTTCTCCAGAGCAGCTATATCCTTTTGAAGATGAGGTCTCCATGCTTGGATACAGTGATCCAAATGCTGCGCACCAGAGATTTATACAAATGAATCACTACCTTCTTTTCCTTGAAGTCAAAAGTATGCGTGATTAGCTTTTTTGACTCCTGCCCCTACCTGCTGTGTAACTTTCATTGAGTGATGGATTTTAACTCCAAGGTCCTTTTCTTCATCAATCTGCAGTAATGTAATGTTATTAATTTGGTAGCTGTGGCTTGGGTTGTTATGCCCTACATGCAGGGTCTTGGATTCGTCAATATTTAAAAGCATTTGCCAGTCATCTGACCGTTTGGGGAGTTCCTGTAGATTTCTCTGTAAAGCTTTAATATCATTATCATTTCCCACTTTACCATAAATCTTTGTCATCTTCAAACTTGATGATGTGGTTTGTAATATTCTCATCTGTGTCAGTGATGTATATGACAAAAAGTGTTGCCCCCAAAATGGACCCCTGTGGTACCCCACTTACCACATTTCTCCAGTTATATTCATTCCTATTTAGCACCACTCTTTGCTTTCTTTGTTTTAACCATTGTTTTATCCATTCTAGTATTCTTCCATTTATTCCATGTGCCTGTAATTTCCTTGCCAGTCTTTTATGCGATATCTTATCGAAGCCTTTAGCAAAATCCATGTACTAGTATACAACACCAACCGAAAGTCCTTTGTCTGAGTAGCTGGTTACCGTCTCCAAAATGTGAGCAGGTTGGTAAGGCAGGATCTCTCTCTGACAAACCCACGTTGTGTCGATGTTAGAAGATTGTTCACTGGAAGATGATGAATGATTCCATCCCTTATGATTCTCTCCATGAGCTTGCAGATGTGTGATGTCAAGCTGATTGGACGGTAGTTCTCCGCTGAGCTCTTTCTGCCTCTTTTGAATGTAGGGGTGACATTTGCATATTTCCAATCTAGTGGGACTATCCCTTGCTCCAGAGACTTTGTGAAAAGTAATTTCAGTGGTAGTCATAGTTCTCCAGCCAGTTATTTATTTATGTATTTATATACAAGAAGGTACATTGGGTTTGTGAGAATACATAGCATAGTATTTACAATCTTGTAAAGCCATTAGTACGCGGAGCGTTTCGGGCAGGTCCTTAATCTAACAGGTAATTTTAAGTAGGTAAATTCTATCAGAATTAATAAAATGATAACAAATACATTGCAAGAAAAAATGAGATGAGAGAGATTAGTAAGTATATTAAAGCACATTGGTATATTAAAGCTCTGATTGATTACGTTGACAGCTTGATTGGTAATTTAAACAAGATTAATAGACACCATACAGCAGATTGATAGCACATATAAGAAGACAGCAATGATAAAGATGTTCGGATTGGGTACATAAAGATTAGGAGATTGGGTAGCAATAGATACAGTGCAATTTTAAAGCAAAAGGTAAAAAACTATGAAGATGAAATTAAGTACTTTTTAGTAATGTTTTTGAATGACGCAAAAGTTGGACAGCTTTTCAATTCAATAGGGAGTGAGTTCCATAGACTGGGTCCCCTTATTTGCATAGAGTGTTTACATAGATTAAGTTTGACTCTGGGGATATCAAAGAGATATTTATTTCTGGTGTGGTGATAATGGGTGATAATGGGTCCTATTACATCTGTCCAGGGAGAGTTTCAGAGCAGGATTTGCATTTAAGAACAGGGTTTTGTAAATGTAGTTGACACAAGAGAATTTGTGGAATGAGATTATGTTTAGCATGTTTAGGGAGTTAAACAAGGGGGCTGAGTGTTGTCTGAAAGCAGAATTTGTTATTATTCTGATAGCAGATTTTTGCTGGGTGATGATGGACTTGAGGTGGTTTGAAGTGGTTGAACCCCATGTACAGATACCATAATTAAGATAGGGATAGATTAGTGCATAATATAGAGAGATGAGAGCAGAGTTAGGTACATAATATCTGATTTTGGAGAGTATACCAACTGTTTTAGAGACTTTCTTAGTTATGTGTTGTATGTGGGTACTGAAGTTGAGTCTCTTGTCTAGGAATAGGCCGAGAAACTTTCCATCATTTTTATTGCTAATGTTTACATTGTCTATCTGAAGCTGAACTGCATTTGTAGATTTTCTTCCAAATAAGATGTAGTAGGTCTTTTCTATGTTAAGTTTTTGTTGGTTGACATCCATAAGTGGATTTTTTAGTTCATTATTAATAACATTACTTATTGTATGTGGGTTGGGGTTAGAGTAGATGAGGGTAGTATCATCAGCAAAGAAAATAGGTTTCAGAATGTTAGAGACATTAGGCAGATCATTGATGTATATAAGAAATAGGAGAGGTCCCAAAATGCTGCCCTGTGGCACTCCAACGGTTATTGGTAGAGTGGGAGAGGTTATATTATTGATGGCTACACATTGGTGTCTATCACTAAGATAGGATTGGATATAGTCCAGTGTATGGCCTCGGATTCCATAATGATGGAGTTTACGTAAGAGGTAATTGTGATTAACTGTATCAAAGGCCTTTCTCAAGTCAATGAAGAGTGAAATCGGAAACTCATTTTTGTCAAGGGCTACCTTACCTTGAGGTTACCTTGAGGTGCTTCCGGGGCTTAGCGTCCCCGCGGCCCGGTCGTCGACCAGGCCTCCTGGTTGCTGGACTGATCAAGGGCTGAGTAAATTATATCAAGGAGACTAATAATTGCATCGTTGGTACTCTTTTGAGAGCGGAAGCCAAACTGACAGGGGCTAAGAATGTCGAATTTTACGAGGTAGGAGTAAAGCTGTTTGTAGATAATTTTTTCAAATATTTTTGATAATATGGGTAGGTTTGATATTGGTCTATAATT
Organism: Procambarus clarkii; assembly: GCF_040958095.1. Lineage (NCBI taxonomy): Eukaryota > Metazoa > Arthropoda > Malacostraca > Decapoda > Cambaridae > Procambarus > Procambarus clarkii. Next base: position 30,372,785 of record NC_091212.1, read on the forward strand.
GTTTATGTCTGCCGGATTACCTCCTTTATGGACTGGTGTTACTCTTGCTTTTTTTTAAGGATATCAGGGAAGGTATGACACCCAAGGGATTTGTTGAACAGCAGAGCTATAGGTGGCGCAAGGGCATGGGAGGCGCTCTTGTTCCTTTATGACTTTGGATTGTATTCCATCCACATCTGGGGACGTCGAATCTTTTAGTTGCCAATGTTGTTTCTGATTATGTCGCAAGTTATGCTTATATTCCTAAATTTATTCTCTTCACCTCCTTGAACCATTTGTGTGGGTGATGGGATGTTGTCTAATGTGTTTCTTTCTTTCTAGTGTGAACACTGATGTAATATATTCATTTAGAGTGTTTGCTGCCCTGTAGTCGTCCATTATAGTTTGGTTAGTCTCATCTTTTAAATGTCCTGCCGAGTCCTAAGTTTTGGTTTTACTTCTTATATTGGCATATAACGATTTTTGGATCTTTCTTTATGTTTTGTGCAAGTTTTCTTTCATAGTTCTTTTTTGGCTGATCTGATTTCCTGGGTGGCTGAGTTTGGTGCCCCTTTATATATCTCATAATCAATGATGTCCGTCGTGGATTTATACGTTTCCAGAGGATCCTCTTAGTTATGAATGGTTGTCTTACTGCCCGAGTCATCAATCTAGTTCCCTTTCTCTTCCTCCTTTTTGGCACATAGTTTTTGAACGAGTTCCGTGATGACTTGCTTAAAATGTTGCCATGATGCTTCCATGTCACGTTCACCTGTCAGCTCCCTCTAGGAGATGTTTTGCAGTTCCTCTCTCATTTCTTCCATCGTCATTGCCATCGTCACCTCGATGGCAATCTAGAAATTCATCATCATCATGAACCTTCATGTGGGTTTTCTGTATTTGTGGTCCATCTTAAAATATGATGATCACAAGCGGGGGTTAGCTTTTTCACCCACATGAATTTGATCAATCATATCCTCTTCTGATATTAGCACAAGATCTAGTATGCTGTTACCAGGTGTGGGCGCTAACACACATGATGTACGAGAAAGGAGTCCTGAACCAGATCTACAAATTGTTCTCCCTCTGCTTGTGATGTTAGATTTACCTAATCAATTTATTTATTTATATGTATACAGGAAGGTACATTGGGTTTATAAGAGTACATAGCAATGATGATTTTACATTCTTGTAAAGCCACTTTTGTTCCAGTGATTGAAATTGAAATTGAAATAAGTTTATTGAGGTAAAATACACACAAAGGGATGAGGTAGCTCAAGCTATTCTCACCCCGTTCAGTACCTCGTGTTAATACACACATAGACACACATCACAAGCAATAAACGTATTACCGAACATTCTGAGAGATAAACATATACATTTCCTAATTCCAGTGATTGTTCCTGTGTTTAGAACATTCCTGTTCTGTTCATTGTCGCTGTGGTTGTGCACGTGTTGTCGTCCGGGATATATAGTTAGCGCGTCCTGGCGGGGTGAAGGCCCGCGTCCTCTCCTCTTACTATCCGGATCACCTGACCTCTCCTGATCTTTACCTTTACATTTTTGTAATGATCAGTGTTTCTTAATGCCTTTAGTTTCCCTCTTAGCACCATGTCGTTTTTTTGTTGCACAACTGTGAGATCTGGGTATCTGTATACTTGATTATACCCTTCTAGATCCTTGAGTTCGCGGGCCCCGCTTAGTATCAACCTTTTGTGCTCAAAATTTTCAATAGTTATTCGTACCGTATTTGCTTCGGGCCTATCTACCCTCTCAACCTTTGATATATTTAATTCCTCCACTGTGTCTAACAGTTTCTCTATCATTTCCTCAATGAGTTCCTGGTCATTCTTGTCTTCTTTTCTCGCAAAGTTTCTTATAATGAGGTGTTTTTTTCGTCTTTGCCTCTCCCTTGCTTCTGCATCCCTCTCCTGAGCACCTGCACCAATCTCTGGAACAGCGCCTGCATTCACTGAGTTCCCCTCAAATGTCTGATCTCCCCCCCCCCTTCCTCCTGGTTCTCCTGGTCGGCCTCGGAGAGCCCGCTGGGCGCTTATCATCCAGTGATTGTTTAAGGTCCATGATTTTTTTCATCAAAACCTTCTGTTCCTCCTGCAACTTTCATTACCTTGTGACCTTCTAGCAGTTCCCTCATTATTTCGTCTTGAGTTGCATAGTTAATTTCCCCTTCGATTCCATCCATGGATCCTTCATTATTCCCAACTCCATTTTCTTCAAAAGTCTCCTCAACTGTTTCATTACTACTCTCATCAATTTCTTTCTCATTATTCTCGATGCTACTACTAAGAATCCTGAGTTTGTCCTTGTAGGTGTTGCAGTAAAAGGGAATGTGGCACTTGCCTTCAGTTCCATCCTTGTTATATGTCTCACACAAGGCAACCGAGATCTTAAGGAAAGTACCGTGGAAAATCAATTTGCAAACCACACATTGGATACCTTGATTTGATCTAAGGCGCAGAACAGGAAACTGACAGCTGTTGGGTCTCTGGTAGTAGTAGTAGGCATCCATCAGTCTCAGGAGACTATGGAGTTTGCGCTCTGGTTGTTGGTCTGGAGTGGCCTCTCCAGGGCGCAAACCCAGGGTAGGTTGATACTGGGGAGAAGCTGTTACCCCATTCAGCAGGTCCCCCCCCCCCCCTCTCCACGGCGCCGAAAGTCTCCACTGGAACACTGTGTCTACACCGACGGCTCAGTCCAATCTTCTACTGGACGGACTGGAGCAGCAAAGACTGTCAGTGTCAGGTTAAACAACTGGCTGACCTCCACACAAGCAGAACTAGCAGCATTACAACTAGCTACCAGTACATTAAAAAACATTCGAGGAGGAATAATATTTTGTGATTCAAAGTCTGCTCTTCAAGCAATCGAAAACTTCTCCTGGAAGATCGACAGCAAGAACCTCATACTCCCAATTATAAATGACCTAATTGCTGCACAGAGTAAAGGGTCTCGAATCTCCTTTGTATGGATACCTTCACACATAAGTCGAGTCGAGTCAGCCATAGAGGGAGGGTCGCGGGGTCGCGGGGTCGCGCTCTACGATAAACGCCAATATTTTTGTGTTAATTAAGGCTACAGTTTTTTTTTTTATTATTTTTCTACCACAGACGTGGCCACACATTTACAATGCTAACCAACATATATACATTTTCTTCTGTCCTCCATGGACAGGGTTAGAGATGTGTTAAACATATAGTTCAAGGGTTTATTGAACAATCAACCATAGAAGGTGATTCGGTGCTTTTAAAATGCTAAGCTAACCTACATACGTAAATACGTAGATACACAGATTTACGTATGCCCTACATAAAGTGTTCGATGTGTCATTAATGTGCATTTACAAAGGTGAAATGTAATTCTGATCAGCTTCCATATATACTTTATACACATATACACACACACACACACACACACACACACATACGTACATATACATATATACATACATGTATACATACATATATATATACATATATATATACACACACACACATGTATTCACAAACATTTGTCTCTTTTACTCTGACGGGGTGAGATAGCTGATAGAGAAACTAGTGTGCAATTAAGCACTTAATCACTGAAGGTGATGAGGGTGAATGAGCGACCACAGTGTACTGGCGTTTGAGTATCTGGTTGAAGAAGGGTAATTGAACTCGAGAAGGGGCACTGAAAACAAAAAAAACTGGCATTCCGAAAGGGAAACTATGAGGAGTTAAGAAAATTCCTAACAGATATAACATGGGAAACAGAGCTCAGGGGAAAGACAACCCAAGACATGATGGACTACATCACGCAGAAGTGCAAGGAAGCAGCAAACAAGTTTGCCCCAGTCCAAAAGGAAACCAATGAAATGAAGATGAGAAACCCATGGTTTAATCAGAGATGTAGGCTAGCTAAGCAGCAAAGTAATAGGCCGTGGAGAAACTATAGGAATAACAGGACACTTGAGAGCAGAGAAAGATACCAGAATGCCAGGAATGAATATGTCAGGATGAGAAGAGAGGCAGAAAGACAATACGAAAATGACATCACAAGCAAGGCAAAGACTCAACCAAGTTGCTGCAGTCACATCAGGAGAAAAACAACAGTAAAGGAACAGGTAATGAATAAAAGGATAGGGGCAGAAGGATTCACTACAAACGACAAGGAAGTGTGTGAGGAACTGAATAAGAAATTCCAGGAGGTCTTCACGGTAGAGCAAGGAGAGATTCCAGAGATAAGAGAGGGAATAGTTAACTAGGAACCACTAGAAGCGTTTGAGATTACCTGTGGGGAAGTAAAGAAGTGTTTACTAGAGTTGGATGTGACAAAGTTTATAGGCCCAGATGGAATCTCCCCTTGGATACTAAAGTAAGGAGCAGAAGCACTGTGCCTGCCACTCTCCATATTGTATAACAAATTACTGGAAACAAGGGAACTGCCAGAAATTTGGAAAGCAGCTAATGTAGTTCCAATATACAAGAAAGGTTATAGGCAGGAGGCACTGAACTACAGGCCAGTGTCCCTAACCTGCATACCATGCAAGCTGATGGAGAAGATTGTGCGAAGAAAGCTAGTGGAACATCTTTAGCAAAAGAACTTTGTTACACAGCATCAACATGGGTTCAGGAATGGCAAGTCCTGCCTCACAGGGCTAATTGAATCTACGACCAGGCAACAAAAATCAGGCAAGAAAGAGAGGGGTGGGCAGACTGCATATTTGTGGATTGCCAGAAAGCCTTTGATACAGTACCACACATGAGGCTAGTGAGAAAGCTGGAGATGCAGGCAGGAGTTGAAAGGGAGGTACTCCGTTGGATACGGTAGTACCTAAGTAACAGAAGACAACGAGTCACTGTGAGGGGTGAGGTCCTCGGATTGGCGTGACGTCACAAGTGGAGTCCCGCAGGGGTCAGTAATTGGACCAATACTGTTTCTTATATATGTAAATGATCTCCCAGAGGGTATAGAATCGTTTATCTGAATGTTTGCTGATGATGCAAAAATTATGAGGAGGACTGAAACCAGAGGATGATAGTAGGAGGCTACAAGATGACTGGACAGACTGAATGAATGGTCCAACAAATGACTGTTACTGTTTGTAAATGACTTGGACTGTTAAAGTTTAACCCGAGTAAATGCAAAGTAATGAAACTAGGCGGTGGAAACAGGAGGCCAGACACAGAATAGGAGATGAAGTACATAATGAAACGGACAGAGAGAAAGATCTAGGAATTGGTATCACACCAAACCTGTCTCCTGAAGCCCACATAAAAAAGAATAACGTCTGCGGCATATGCGAGGCTGGCTAACATCAGAACAGCCTTCAGGAACCTGTGTAGGGAATCGTTTAGAATCTTGTACACCACATAAGTAAGACCAATCCTGGAGTATGCGGGCCCCAGCATGGAGCCCGCCACCTTGTCAAGCACAAATCGAAGATGGAAGAAGTTCAGAGGTATGCCACTAGGACTGGTCCCAGAACTAAGAGGCATGAGTTACGAGGAATGACTAAGGGAAATGCACCTTACGACACTGGAAGACAGAAGAGTGAGGGGAGACATAATCACTACCTACAAAATCCTCAGGGGAATTGACAGGGTAGATACGGATAAACTATTCAACACTGGCGGTACGCGAACAAGGGGACACAGGTGGAAACTGAGTACCCAAATGAACCCCAGGGACGTTAGAAAGAACTTTTTCAGTGTCAGAGTAGTTAACAGGTGGAATGCATTAGGCAGAGATGTGGTGGAGGCTGACTCCATACACAGTTTTAAATGTAGATATTCTGGAGAATATCTACATTTGATGGAGAATGGTACATATATATACATATATATTATATATATATATTATACTATATTATATATATATATATATATATATATATATATATATATATATATATATATATATATATATGCAATTGACGATCACAAAACACTGATCATTTTATGCGGAAAATCCACAGAGAAATATGAAATGAGGTGAACGTTTCGCTTGTTAAAGCTTTGTGTCAACACCAGACTGACTAAGGAGAAGGGAAGGGGGAGGATATATAGGCTGACACCTGACCAACCCATCCCTAGGGAAAGAATTAACCAAAACAGGTATAGCTTAGCTTAGAATGGTCAAAGAGGATTAAGCGGTCTGAGAATAAGGATGAAAGATTAAAGAAAAGCCTCATGAACACACAATATATGAATATACAATTATAATGAGACATTGTAAGCCTCTCTATGAGAGTTGTTTCTTAAACTGTTGTGCAATATTATAACTTAAAAATGGATCAAGTTTGTACATACCAGTACTAACATTAAGAAGATTTGGACACTGACTGATTAGAGCAGACTCAATCAAATTCCGTTCCACGAAATCCCCACAATTGGTAATGCTTTTTGCCCTATTCCAGTTAATATTGTGATCGCATAAACTCGTATGTAGATACAATGCATTAGACGCTTGGGCAGTTCTAATACTATAAGCATGTTGTGACAACCGCAATTGTAAGGACTTTCCTGTTTGTCCAAGGTACACAGAATCACAATCATTGCAGGGAATCGAATACACACAACCTGCTGTGTCAGGGGAGTTTTTTATTAAATTGGATTTGATCGTACTATTAGTGAACACCAAATTTATATTAAGTTTCTTAAAAATCAGAGACAATTTTTCAAGTCCCACTCGCATAAGGTACCACCAATGAGTTAATAATTTTTGGTTTCGCCTTAGGGACGTGATTATAAAACGTACGCTTGGCTTGTACAACCGAGAAATCCAAAAACCTCTTAGGATATTGTAAACTCTTCCCATTTCATATATTTTAGCAATCTCTTCATCAAAAAACTCAGGGCTGCAAACCCTCAAAGCTCGTAGAAACATTCCTGAAAAATACTGCCTGTTTAACTTTACCATGATGATTCGAATAAAAATGAACATACGACCCCACGTTGGTAGGTTTCCTATACACATTAAATTTGAACTTTCTAGTGACTCTATGAATCATAATGTCCAAAAACGGAAGAGTACCATTCTCCTCAGTCTCACAAGTGAATTTTTATTGAAGGTACCAAAGAATTGAGTTCATTAAGAAAAACTATCTGGTCTTTGTTGCACGGCCATAAGCACAAAATATCATCAACATACCTAAACCAAACTACATTAGCCGGGATAATCCTGGATAAGATTTTTGTTTCAAAGAATTCCATATACAAATTGCTTAAAACTGGGGACAGGGGATTGCCCATCGCCATACCAAATGTTTGTTTGAAAAATTTTCCATTAAACTAAAATAATTGTCTTTTATACACAATTTAATAAGTTCCAATACTTTATTGGTCTGCAAGCTCAAATTATATTTAGGCAGTCCTCACGTAGAAATTCTAACAGATCATCAGCAGGAACTTTAGTGAATAAAGAGGTCACATCGAACTTATAAGTTTAAAATCAAAATTTAAATTCAGTGTGGATAGCTTATTAACTAAGTCCACATTGTTTGTCAAGTGTGAGTTGGAAATAGTACCAACTATAGGGGACAAAACTTTGGACTAACCACTTAGAGAGTTTATAAGCCGCCGAACCAATTGAACTAATAACCCTCCAAACACACACCGACAACTACGACGTTGGTACAACGTTCGAACAAGTTTTAACACCACCTAAACCAGTTATAACAACCAATATATCAAGTTTGTAACAACGTTCCAATACGTCATAAACACGTTAAGCCAAGATGTAACAACTTTATTACAAGTGTTACAAGCGGAAAATAGAGACAGTTTCGTTTGTGTTTCCAGGGAATCGGCCTTGCCGGATTATATGGCTTATGAGTTTTTATAAGACCATACATGTAAGGAAGAGACGGGGATCGACTTGTTAGCCTAGATATCAACTCTTTATCGCCTTTACACACAGTTTTAAGAGTTTTGTTAAAATGTGCAATCACTTTTTCAGTAGGGATCTCTGTTAACCAATAGATAAGTATCCCTGTCTTCCAAGGAGTAACTCCATTTTTCGGACAGTCATCTTTATTCATAATAACTACTGCATTTGACTTATCAGCCTTGGTAATATGTAATGAACTATCTTTTTGAGATTTTTGAACGCATGAACAAATCGACTTGGACAATTAGGAACAGAATTGTTAAGTAAAAAGCCATACATCATACCAGTTTGAAGATATTAATGTGTGCAAAGGTATGATGTATGGCGTTTACTTAACAATTCTGTTCCTAATTGTCCAAGTCGATTTGTCATGCGTTCAAAAATCTCAAAAAAGATAGTTCATTACATATTACCAAGGCTGATAAGTCAAATGCAGTAGTTATTATGAATAAAGATGACTATGTCCGAAAAATGGAGTTACTATATATGTCGTACCTAGTAGCCAGAACGCACTTCTCAGCCTACTATGCAAGGCCCGATTTGCCTAATAAGCCAAGTTTTCATGAATTAATGTTTTTTCGACTACCTAACCTAACCTAACCTAACTTTTTCAGCTACCTAACCTAACCTAACCTATAAAGATAGGTTAGGTTAGGTTAGGTAGGGTTGGTTAGGTTCGGTCATATATCTACGTTAATTTTAACTCCAATAAAAAAAATTGACCTCATACATAATGAAATGGGTAGCTTTATCATTTCATAAGAAAAAAATTAGAGAAAATATATTAATTCAGGAAAACTTGGCTTATTAGGCAAATCGGGCCTTGCATAGTAGGCTGAGAAGTGCGTTCTGGCTACTAGGTACGACATATATATATATATATATATATATATATATATATATATAATATAATATATATATATATACATATATATATATATATACATATATATATATATATATATATATATATATATATATAATATATATATTATATACATATATATATATATATATATATACATATATATATATATATTTATTTCAAACATGTTTCATTGAATATGACCGCATATTCTGTATTTATTATTTTCTGGTTTAGGGCTTCTATCCCTCTAACTATTTTCTTAGCATCAGGGCTTAATTGAAATAGGAGTTCTCCAAAACTCATTTTCGTACTTTTAAGGTGAAGAAAAGAAGTGATTTACTATAGAGTGTATTACACTTATTTATATAATTTGCACGACGTTTCGAACCTCCATGGTTCATTCTCAAGTGAACAGATCTTACAATACTAGTTGATTTTATACCCGCATTAGGTCAGGTGATAATACAATTAAGGTGAAAACATGGGGGGATACATAAGGGATAAACATAGGGGCTGCAGAAGGCTTATTGGCCCATACGAGGCATCTCCTATCTAAACACAAAGATTAATCCAGTGTAATTGGCCTGTTATGTTGGACATTGTCTTCTGTGTTGGCATCGATATGTTCTTGTCTTGTCCTTACTCTCATGGTGGGTAGAGTAAATAGTTCCGTGATTTGGGTGTTCATGGTAGGTCGCTCTATTCTTATGTGAATTGCCTCAAGAATTTGTAATCTTGAATCTTGGGTTTTGTCTATTATGCAAGTATTCTTGTTCAACATTTCTCTTGTTAGAGTAATGTCATGGGCTTGTCTCATGTGATTCCTAGGGGCACCAGATTGAAGATGGCATGTCAAACGCCTCGTCAGCTTGGTCGACGTCATACCTATGTACTTACATTGAAGGTTACATCCTTCGTGGGGGCAAGTGTACATGTATACAACGCTTGACTGCTGTAGAGGGTTCTCCGTCGGCTTCGGGCTGTTTTTGATAAGGAGTTCGGAAGTCTTCTTGGTTTTGTAGAATATTATCAGGTTTATGTTTTGGTTAGGAGTAGTGCTTTTTACTCCTTTACGGATTATTTCTTTCATTATTCTTTCCTCTTTTATATGTTCACTGTGCATGGTTGATTTGTAATATAATTTTATTGGGGGTGTTGTGGTTTCTGTTCTAGGTTCTGAATTATACCAACGGTCCAAGTGTCTTCTTATAGCAGCGTTTATTTCCGCGTTGCTATATCCGTTGTTCACCAATACCTGAGTTACTCTTTCAAACTCTCTACTCACGTTGCTCCATTCAGAGCAGTGGGTAAGCGCTCGACGAATATAAGCATTGAGAACACTGGCTTTGTATCTTTGGGGGCACTCACTTCTACCGTTCAGGCATAATCCTATGTTGGTGGGCTTGGTATATACGTTGGTGCTTAAAGAGGTTCCTGTTTTTGTTATTAGTACATCCAAGAATGGCAGACTGTTATTTTCACTATTTTCATGTGTAAATCGGAGTACTGACTCTCTCTCTAGGTGTCTTTTTAGGTCAATTAGTTCATCTGAGTCTTTTACTATTACGAATATGTCATCTACATAACGGCAGTATACAGTTGGTTTTTGTCTGCTACTGAAGACCCTATCTTCGATGGTTCCATCGAAGATAGGGTCTTCAGTAGCAGACAAAAACCAACTGTATACTGCCGTTATGTAGATGACATATTCGTAATAGTAAAAGACTCAGATGAACTAATTGACCTAAAAAGACACCTAGAGAGAGAGTCAGTACTCCGATTTACACATGAAAATAGTGAAAATAACAGTCTGCCATTCTTGGATGTACTAATAACAAAAACAGGAACCTCTTTAAGCACCAACGTATATACCAAGCCCACCAACATAGGATTATGCCTGAACGGTAGAAGTGAGTGCCCCCAAAGATACAAAGCCAGTGTTCTCAATGCTTATATTCGTCGAGCGCTTACCCACTGCTCTGAATGGAGCAACGTGAGTAGAGAGTTTGAAAGAGTAACTCAGGTATTGGTGAACAACGGATATAGCAACGCGGAAATAAACGCTGCTATAAGAAGACACTTGGACCGTTGGTATAATTCAGAACCTAGAACAGAAACCACAACACCCCCAATAAAATTATATTACAAATCAACCATGCACAGTGAACATATAAAAGAGGAAAGAATAATGAAAGAAATAATCCGTAAAGGAGTAAAAAGCACTACTCCTAACCAAAACATAAACCTGATAATATTCTACAAAACCAAGAAGACTTCCGAACTCCTTATCAAAAACAGCCCGAAGCCGACGGAGAACCCTCTACAGCAGTCAAGCGTTGTATACATGTACACTTGCCCCCACGAAGGATGTAACCTTCAATGTAAGTACATAGGTATGACGTCGACCAAGCTGACGAGGCGTTTGACATGCCATCTTCAATCTGGTGCCCCTAGGAATCACATGAGACAAGCCCATGACATTACTCTAACAAGAGAAATGTTGAACAAGAATACTTGCATAATAGACAAAACCCAAGATTCAAGAAGATTACAAATTCTTGAGGCAATTCACATAAGAATAGAGCGACCTACCATGAACACCCAAATCACGGAACTATTTACTCTACCCACCATGAGAGTAAGGACAAGACAAGAACATATCGATGCCAACACAGAAGACAATGTCCAACATAACAGGCCAATTACACTGGATTAATCTTTGTGTTTAGATAGGAGCTGCCTCGTATGGGCCAATAAGCCTTCTGCAGCCCCTATGTTTATCCCTTATGTATCCCCCCATGTTTTCACCTTAATTGTATTATCACCTGACCTAATGCGGGTATAAAATCAACTAGTATTGTAAGATCTGTTCACTTGAGAATGAACCATGGAGGTTCGAAACGTCGTGCAAATTATATAAATAAGTGTAATACACTCTATAGTAAATCACTTCTTTTCTTCACCTTAAAAGTACGAAAATGAGTTTTGGAGAACTCCTATTTCAATTAAGCCCTGATGCTAAGAAAATAGTTAGAGGGATAGAAGCCCTAAACCAGAAAATAATAAATACAGAATATGCGGTCATATTCAATGAAACATGTTTGAAATAAATATATATATATATGTATATATATATATATATATGTATATATATATATATATATATATATATATGTATATATATATATATATATATATATATATATATATATATATATATATATATATATATATATATATATATATATATATATATATATATATATATATATATATATTATATATAATATATATATATATATTATTTCAAACATGTTTCATTGAATATGACCGCATATTCTGTATTTATTATTTTCTGGTTAGGGCTTCTATCCCTCTAACTATTTTCTTAGCATCAGGGCTTAATTGAAATAGGAGTTCTCAAAACTCATTTTCGTACTTTTAAGGTGAAGAAAAGAAGTGATTTACTATAGAGTGTATTACACTTATTTATATAATTTGCACGACGTTTCGAACCTCCATGGTTCATTCTCAAGTGAACAGATCTTACAATACTAGTTGATTTTATACCCGCATTAGGTCAGGTGATAATACAATTAAGGTGAAAACATGGGGGGATACATAAGGGATAAACATAGGGGCTGCAGAAGGCTTATTGGCCCATACGAGGCAGCTCCTATCTAAACACAAAGATTAATCCAGTGTAATTGGCCTGTATGTTGGACATTGTCTTCTGTGTTGGCATCGATATGTTCTTGTCTTGTCCTTACTCTCATGGTGGGTAGAGTAAATAGTTCCGTGATTTGGGTGTTCATGGTAGGTCGCTCTATTCTTATGTGAATTGCCTCAAGAATTTGTAATCTTCTTGAATCTTGGGTTTTGTCTATTAGCAAGTATTCTTGTTCAACATTTCTTGTTAGAGTAATTCATGGGCTTGTCTCATGTGATTCCTAGGGGCACCAGATTGAAGATGGCATGTCAAACGCCTCGTCAGCTTGGTCGACGTCATACCTATGTACTTACATTGAAGGTTACATCCTTCGTGGGGGCAAGTGTACATGTATACAACGCTTGACTGCTGTAGAGGGTCTCCGTCGGCTTCGGGCTGTTTTTGATAAGGAGTTCGGAAGTCTTCTTGGTTTTGTAGAATATTATCAGGTTTATGTTTTGGTTAGGAGTAGTGCTTTTTACTCCTTACGGATTATTTCTTCATTATTCTTTCCTCTTTTATATGTTCACTGTGCATGGTTGATTTGTAATATAATTTTATTGGGGGTGTTGTGGTTTCTGTTCTAGGTTCTGAATTATACCAACGGTCCAAGTGTCTTCTTATAGCAGCGTTTATTTCCGCGTTGCTATATCCGTGTTCACCAATACCTGAGTTACTCTTCAAACTCTCTACTCACGTTGCTCCATTCAGAGGCAGTGGGTAAGCGCTCGACGAATATAAGCATTGAGAACACTGGCTTTGTATCTTTGGGGGCACTCACTTCTACCGTTCAGGCATAATCCTATGTTGGTGGGCTTGGTATATACGTTGGTGCTTAAAGAGGTTCCTGTTTTGTTATTAGTACATCCAAGAATGGCAGACTGTTATTTTCACTATTTTCATGTGTAAATCGGAGTACTGACTCTCTCTCTAGGTGTCTTTTTAGGTCAATTAGTTCATCTGAGTCTTTTACTATTACGAATATGTCATCTACATAACGGCAGTATACAGTTGGTTTTGTCTGCTATGAAGACCCTATCTTCGATGGAACCATCGAAGATAGGGTCTTCAGTAGCAGACAAAAACCAACTGTAACTGCCGTTATGTAGATGACATATTCGTAATAGTAAAAGACTCAGATGAACTAATTGACCTAAAAAGACACCTAGAGAGAGAGTCAGTACTCCGATTTACACATGAAAATAGTGAAAATAACAGTCTGCATTCTTGGATGTACTAATAACAAAAACAGGAACCTCTTTAAGCACCAACGTATATACCAAGCCCACCAACATAGGATTATGCCTGAACGGTAGAAGTGAGTGCCCCCAAAGATACAAAGCCAGTGTTCTCATGCTTATATTCGTCGAGCGCTTACCCACTGCTCTGAATGGAGCAACGTGAGTAGAGAGTTTGAAAGAGTAACTCAGGTATTGGTGAACAACGGATATAGCAACGCGGAAATAAACGCTGCTATAAGAAGACACTTGGACCGTTGGTATAATTCAGAACCTAGAACAGAAACCACAACACCCCCAATAAAATTATATTACAAATCAACCATGCACAGTGAACATATAAAAGAGGAAAGAATAATGAAAGAAATAATCCGTAAAGGAGTAAAAAGCACTACTCCTAACCAAACATAAACCTGATAATATTCTACAAAACCAAGAAGACTTCCGAACTCCTATCAAAAACAGCCCGAAGCCGACGGAGAACCCTCTACAGCAGTCAAGCGTTGTATACATGTACACTTGCCCCACGAAGGATGTAACCTTCAATGTAAGTACAAGTATATGGTATCGTCGACCAAGCTGACGAGGCGTTTGACATGCCATCTTCAATCTGGTGCCCCTAGGAATCACATGAGACAAGCCCATGACATTACTCTAACAAGAGAAATGTTGAACAAGAATACTTGCATAATAGACAAAACCCAAGATTCAAGATTACAAATTCTTGAGGCAATTCACATAAGAATAGAGCGACCTACCATGAACACCCAAATCACGGAACTATTTACTCTACCCACCATGAGAGTAAGGACAAGACAAGAACATATCGATGCCAACACAGAAGACAATGTCCAACAATAACAGGCCAATTACACTGGATTAATCTTTGTGTTTAGATAGGAGATGCCTCGTATGGGCCAATAAGCCTTCTGCAGCCCCTATGTTTATCCCTTATGTATCCCCCCATGTTTTCACCTTAATTGTATATCACCTGACCTAATGCGGGTATAAAATCAACTAGTATTGTAAGATCTGTTCACTTGAGAATGAACCATGGAGGTTCGAAACGTCGTGCAAATTATATAAATAAGTGTAATACACTCTATAGTAAATCACTTCTTTTCTCACTTAAAAGTACGAAAATGAGTTTTGGAGAACTCCTATTTCAATTAAGCCCTGATGCTAAGAAAATAGTTAGAGGGATAGAAGCCCTAAACCAGAAAATAATAAATACAGAATATGCGGTCATATTCAATGAAACATGTTTGAAATAAATATATATATATATAGATATATATATATATTATATAATATGTATATATATAATATATATATATATATATATATTATATATTAGATATATTATATATATATATATGTATATATATATATATATGTATATATATATATATATATATATATATATATATATATATATAATATATATATAATATATGTCGTACCTAGTAGCCAGAACGCACTTCTCAGCCTACTATGCAAGGCCCGATTTGCCTAATAAGCCAAGTTTTCCTGAATTAATATATTTTCTCTAATTTTTTTCTTATGAAATGATAAAGCTACCCATTTCATTATGTATGAGGTCAATTTTTTTATTGGAGTTAAAATTAACGTAGATATATGACCGAACCTAACCAACCCTACCTAACCTAACCTAACCTATCTTTATAGGTTAGGTTAGGTTAGGTAGCTGAAAAAGTTAGGTTAGGTTAGGTTAGGTAGTCGAAAAAACATTAATTCATGAAAACTTGGCTTATTAGGCAAATCGGGCCTTGCATAGTAGGCTGAGAAGTGCGTTCTGGCTACTAGGTACGACATATATATAGACTCCATTTTTCGGACATAGTCATCTTTATTCATAATAACTACTGCATTTGACTTATCAGCCTTGGTAATATGTAATGAACTATTTTTTGAGATTTTTGAACGCATGAACAAATCGACTTGGACAATTAGGAACAGAATGTTAAGTAAAAACGCCATACATCATACCTTTGCACACATTAATATCTTCAACTGGTATGATGTATGGCTTTTTACTTAACAATTCTGTTCCTAATTGTCCAAGTCGATTGTTCATGCGTTCAAAAATCTCAAAAAAGATAGTTCATTACATATTACCAAGCTGATAAGTCAAATGCAGTAGTTATTATGAATAAAGATGACTGTCCGAAAAATGGAGTTACTCTTGGAAGACAGGGATACTTATCTATTGGTTAACAGAGATCCTACTGAAAAAGTGATTGCACTTTAACAAAACTCTTAAAACTGTGTGTAAAGGCGATAAAGAGTTGATATCTAGGCTAACAAGTCGATCCCGTCTCTTCCTTACATGTATGGTCTTATAAAAACTCATAAGCCATATAATCCGGCAAGGCCGATTCCCTGGAAACACAAACCGAAACTGTCTCTATTTTCCGCTTGTAACAACTTGTAATAAAGTTGTTACATCTTGGCTTAACGTGTTTATGACGTATGGAACGTTGTTACAACTTGATATATTGGTTGTTATAACTGGTTAGGTGGTGTTAAAACTTGTTCGAACGTTGTACCAACGTCGTAGTTTCGGTGTGTGTTTGGAGGGTTATTAGTTCAATTGGTTCGGCGGCTTATAAACTCTCTAAGTGGTTAGTCAAAGTTTTGTCCCCTATAGTTGGTACTATTTCCAACTCACACTTGACAAACAATGTGGACTTAGTTAATAAGCTATCCACACTGAATTTAAATTTTGATTTTAAACTTATAAGTTTCGATGTGACCTCTTTATTCACTAAAGTTCCTGCTGATGATCTGTTAGAATTTCTACGTGAGGAACTGCCTAAATATAATTTGAGCTTGCAGACCAATAAAGTATTGGAACTTATTAAATTGTGTATAAAAGACAATTATTTTAGTTTTAATGGAAAATTTTTCAAACAAACATTTGGTATGGCGATGGGCAATCCCCTGTCCCAGTTTTAAGCAATTTGTATATGGAATTCTTTGAAACAAAAATCTTATCCAGGATTATCCCGGCTAATGTAGTTTGGTTTAGGTATGTTGATGATATTTTGTGCTTATGGCCGTGCAACAAAGACCAGATAGTTTTTCTAATGAACTCAATTCTTTGGTACCTTCAATAAAATTCACTTGTGAGACTGAGGAGAATGGTACTCTTCCGTTTTTGGACATTATGATTCATAGAGTCACTAGAAAGTTCAAATTTAATGTGTATAGGAAACCTACCAACGTGGGGTCGTATGTTCATTTTTATTCGAATCATCATGGTAAAGTTAAACAGGCAGTTTTCAGGAATGTTTCTACGAGCTTTGAGGGTTTGCAGCCCTGAGTTTTTTGATGAAGAGATTGCTAAAATATATGAAATTGGGAAGAGTTTACAATATCCTAAGAGGTTTTTGGATTTCTCGTTTGTACAAGCCAAGCGTACGTTTTATAATCACGTCCCTAAGGCGAAACCAAAAATTATTAACTCATTGGTGGTACCTTATGCGAGTGGACTTGAAAAATTGTCTCTGATTTTAAGAAACTTAATATAAATTTGGTGTTCACTAATAGTACGATCAAATCCAATTTAATAAAAAACTCCCCTGACACAGCAGGTTGTGTGTATTCGATTCCCTGCAATGATTGTGATTCTGTGTACCTTGGACAAACAGGAAAGTCCTTACAATTGCGGTTGTCACAACATGCTTATAGTATTAGAACTGCCCAAGCGTCTAATGCATTGTATCTACATACGAGTTTATGCGATCACAATATTAACTGGAATAGGGCAAAAAGCATTACCAATTGTGGGGATTTCGTGGAACGGAATTTGATTGAGTCTGCTCTAATCAGTCAGTGTCCAAATCTTCTTAATGTTAGTACTGGTATGTACAAACTTGATCCATTTTTAAGTTATAATATTGCACAACAGTTTAAGAAACAACTCTCATAGAGAGGCTTACAATGTCTCATTATAATTGTATATTCATATATTGTGTGTTCATGAGGCTTTTCTTTAATCTTTCATCCTTATTCTCAGACCGCTTAATCCTCTTTGACCATTCTAAGCTAAGCTATACCTGTTTTTGGTTAATTCTTTCCCTAGGGATGGGTTGGTCAGGTGTCAGCCTATATATCCTCCCCCTTCCCTTCTCCTTAGTCAGTCTGGTGTTGACAAAAGCTTTAACAAGCCGAAACGTTCACCTCATTTCATATTTCTCTGTGGATTTTCCGCATAAAATGATCAGTGTTTTGTGATCGTCAATTGCATATATAATATTATATATATATATATATATATATATATATATAATATATATATATATATATATTATAATATATATATATATATATATATGTACCATTCTCCATCAAATGTAGATATTCTCCAGAATATCTACATTTAAAACTGTGTATGGAGTCAGCCTCCACCACATCTCTGCCTAATGCATTCCACCTGTTAACTACTCTGACACTGAAAAAGTTCTTTCTAACGTCCCTGTGGTTCATTTGGGTACTCAGTTTCCACCTGTGTCCCCTTGTTCGCGTACCGCCAGTGTTGAATAGTTTATCCGTATCTACCCTGTCAATTCCCCTGAGGATTTTGTAGGTAGTGATTATGTCTCCCCTCACTCTTCTGTCTTCCAGTGTCGTAAGGTGCATTTCCCTTAGTCATTCCTCGTAACTCATGCCTCTTAGTTCTGGGACCAGTCTAGTGGCATACCTCTGAACTTCTTCCATCTTCGATTTGTGCTTGACAAGGTGCGGGCTCCATGCTGGGGCCCGCATACTCCAGGATTGGTCTTACTTATGTGGTGTACAAGATTCTAAACGATTCCCTACACAGGTTCCTGAAGGCTGTTCTGATGTTAGCCAGCCTCGCATATGCCGCAGACGTTATTCTTTTTATGTGGGCTTCAGGAGACAGGTTTGGTGTGATACCAATTCCTAGATCTTTCTCTCTGTCCGTTTCATTATGTACTTCATCTCCTATTCTGTGTCTGGCCTCCTGTTTCCACCGCCTAGTTTCATTACTTTGCATTTACTCGGGTTAAACTTTAACAGTCCAAGTCATTTACAACAGTAACAGTCATTTGTTGGACCATTCATTCAGTCTGTCCAGGTCATCTTGTAGCCTCCTACTATCATCCTCTGTTTCAGTCCTCCTCATAATTTTTGCATCATCAGCAAACATTCAGATAAACGATTCTATACCCTCTGGGAGATCATTTACATATATAAGAAACAGTATTGGTCCAATTACTGACCCCTGCGGGACTCCACTTGTGACGTCACGCCAATCCGAGACCTCACCCCTCACAGTGACTCGTTGTCTTCTGTTACTTAGGTACTACCGTATCCAACGGAGTACCTTCCCTTTCACTCCTGCCTGCATCTCCAGCTTTCTCACTAGCCTCATGTGTGGTACTGTATCAAAGGCTTTCTGGCAATCCACAAATATGCAGTCTGCCCACCCCTCTCTTTCTTGCCTGATTTTTGTTGCCTGGTCGTAGATTCAATTAGCCCTGTGAGGCAGGACTTGCCATTCCTGAACCCATGTTGATGCTGTGTAACAAAGTTCTTTTGCTAAAGATGTTCCACTAGCTTTCTTCGCACAATCTTCTCCATCAGCTTGCATGGTATGCAGGTTAGGGACACTGGCCTGTAGTTCAGTGCCTCCTGCCTATAACCTTTCTTGTATATTGGAACTACATTAGCTGCTTTCCAAATTTCTGGCAGTTCCCTTGTTTCCAGTAATTTGTTATACACTATGGAGAGTGGCAGGCACAGTGCTTCTGCTCCTTCCTTTAGTATCCAAGGGGAGATTCCATCTGGGCCTATAACCTTTGTCACATCCAACTCTAGTAAACACTTCTTTACTTCCCCACAGGTAATCTCAAACGCTTCTAGTGGTTCCTAGTTAACTATTCCCTCTCTTATCTCTGGAATCTCTCCTTGCTCTACCGTGAAGACCTCCTGGAATTTCTTATTCAGTTCCTCACACACTTCCTTGTCGTTTGTAGTGAATCCTTCTGCCCCTATCCTTATATTCATTACCTGTTCCTTTACTGTTGTTTTTCTCCTGATGTGACTATGCAGCAACTTGGTTGAGTCTTTGCCTTGCTTGTGATGTCATTTTCGTATTGTCTTTCTGCCTCTCTTCTCATCCTGACATATTCATTCCTGGCACTCTGGTATCTTTCTCTGCTCTCAAGTGTCCTGTTATTCCTATAGTTTCTCCACGGCCTATTACTTTGCTGCTTAGCTAGCCTACATCTCTGATTAAACCATGGGTTTCTCATCTTCATTTCATTGGTTTCCTTTTGGACTGGGGCAAACTTGTTTGCTGCTTCCTTGCACTTCTGCGTGATGTAGTTCATCATGTCTTGGGCCGTCTTTCCCCTGAGCTCTGTTTCCCATGTTATATCTGTTAGGAATTTTCTTAACTCCTCATAGTTTCCCTTTCGGAATGCCAGTTTTTTTGTTTTCAGTATCCCTTCTCAAGTTCAATTACCCTTCTTCAACCAGATACTCAAACGCCAGTACACTGCGGTCGCTCATTCACCCTCATCACCTTCAGTGATTAAGTGCTTAATTGCACACTAGTTTCTCTATCAGCTATCTCACCCCGTCAGAGTAAAAGAGACAAATGTATGTGAATGCATGTGTGTGTGTGTATACATGTATGTATATATGTATATGTACGTGTGTGTGTGTGTGTGTGTGTGTGTGTGTGTATGTGTATGTATAGTATAAAGTATATATGGAAGCTGATCAGAATTACATTTCACCTTTGTAAATGCACATTAATGACACATCGAACACTTTATGTAGGGCATACGTAAATCTGTGTATCTACGTATTTACGTATGTAGGTTAGCTTAGCATTTTAAAAGCACCGAATCACCTTCTATGGTTGATTGTTCAATAAACCCTTGAACTATATGTTTAACACATCTCTAACCCTGTCCATGGAGGACAGAAGAAAATGTATATATGTGGTTAGCATTGTAAATGTGTGGCCACGTCTGTGGTAGAAAATAATAAAAAAAAACTGTAGCCTTAATTAACACAAAAATATTGGCGTTTATCGTAGAGCGCGACCCCGCGACCCGCGACCCCGCGACCCTCCCTCTATGGCTGACTCGACTCGACTTATGTGTGAAGGTATCCATACAAAGGAGATTCGAGACCCTTTACTCTGTGCAGCAATTAGGTCATTTATAATTGGGAGTATGAGGTTCTTGCTGTCGATCTTCCAGGAGAAGTTTTCGATTGCTTGAAGAGCAGACTTTGAATCACAAAATATTATTCCTCCTCGAATGTTTTTTAATGTACTGGTAGCTAGTTGTAATGCTGCTAGTTCTGCTTGTGTGGAGGTCAGCCAGTTGTTTAACCTGACACTGACAGTCTTTGCTGCTCCAGTCCGTCCAGTAGAAGATTGGACTGAGCCGTCGGTGTAGACACAGTGTTCCAGTGGAGACTTTCGGCGCCGTGGAGAGGGGGGGGGGGACCTGCTGAATGGGGTAACAGCTTCTCCCCAGTATCAACCTACCCTGGGTTTGCGCCCTGGAGAGGCCACTCCAGACCAACAACCAGAGCGCAACTCCATAGTCTCCTGAGACTGATGGATGCCTACTACTACTACCAGAGACCCAACAGCTGTCAGTTTCCTGTTCTGCGCCTTAGATCAAATCAAGGTATCCAATGTGTGGTTTGCAAATTGATTTTCCACGGTACTTTCCTTAAGATCTCGGTTGCCTTGTGTGAGACATATAACAAGGATGGAACTGAAGGCAAGTGCCACATTCCCTTTTACTGCAACACCTACAAGGACAAACTCAGGATTCTTAGTAGTAGCATCGAGAATAATGAGAAAGAAATTGATGAGAGTAGTAATGAAACAGTTGAGGAGACTTTTGAAGAAAATGGAGTTGGGAATAATGAAGGATCCATGGATGGAATCGAAGGGGAAATTAACTATGCAACTCAAGACGAAATAATGAGGGAACTGCTAGAAGGTCACAAGGTAATGAAAGTTGCAGGAGGAACAGAAGGTTTTGATGAAAAAATCATGGACCTTAAACAATCACTGGATGATAAGCGCCCAGCGGGCTCTCCGAGGCCGACCAGGAGAACCAGGAGGAAGGGGGGGGGAGATCAGACATTTGAGGGGAACTCAGTGAATGCAGGCGCTGTTCCAGAGATTGGTGCAGGTGCTCAGGAGAGGGATGCAGAAGCAAGGGAGAGGCAAAGACGAAAAAAACACCTCATTATAAGAAACTTTGCGAGAAAAGAAGACAAGAATGACCAGGAACTCATTGAGGAAATGATAGAGAAACTGTTAGACACAGTGGAGGAATTAAATATATCAAAGGTTGAGAGGGTAGATAGGCCCGAAGCAAATACGGTACGAATAACTATTGAAAATTTTGAGCACAAAAGGTTGATACTAAGCGGGGCCCGCGAACTCAAGGATCTAGAAGGGTATAATCAAGTATACAGATACCCAGATCTCACAGTTGTGCAACAAAAAAACGACATGGTGCTAAGAGGGAAACTAAAGGCATTAAGAAACACTGATCATTACAAAAATGTAAAGGTAAAGATCAGGAGAGGTCAGGTGATCCGGATAGTAAGAGGAGAGAGGACGCGGGCCTTCACCCCGCCAGGACGCGCTAACTATATATCCCGGACGACAACACGTGCACAACCACAGCGACAATGAACAGAACAGGAATGTTCTAAACACAGGAACAATCACTGGAATTAGGAAATGTATATGTTTATCTCTCAGAATGTTCGGTAATACGTTTATTGCTTGTGATGTGTGTCTATGTGTGTATTAACACGAGGTACTGAACGGGGTGAGAATAGCTTGAGCTACCTCATCCCTTTGTGTGTATTTTACCTCAATAAACTTATTTCAATTTCAATTTCAATCACTGGAACAAAAGTGGCTTTACAAGAATGTAAAATCATCATTGCTATGTACTCTTATAAACCCAATGTACCTTCCTGTATACATATAAATAAATAAATTGATTAGGTAAATCTAACATCACAAGCAGAGGGAGAACAATTTGTAGATCTGGTTCAGGACTCCTTTCTCGTACATCATGTGTGTTAGCGCCCACACCTGGTAACAGCATACTAGATCTTGTGCTAATATCAGAAGAGGATATGATTGATCAAATTCATGTGGGTGAAAAAGCTAACCCCCTCTTGTGATCATCATATTTTAAGATGGACCACAAATACAGAAACCCACATGAAGGTTCATGATGATGATGAATTTCTAGATTGCCATCGAGGTGACGATGGCAATGACGATGGAAGAAATGAGAGAGGAACTGCAAAACATCTCCTAGAGGGAGCTGACAGGTGAACGTGACATGGAAGCATCATGGCAACATTTTAAGCAAGTCATCACGGAACTCGTTCAAAACTATGTGCCAAAAAGGAGGAAGAGAAAGGGAACTAGATTGATGACTCGGGCAGTAAGACAACATTCATAACTAAGAGGATCCTCTGGAAACGTATAAATCCACGACGGACATCATTGATTATGAGATATATAAAGGGGCACCAAACTCAGCCACCCAGGAAATCAGATCAGCCAAAAAAGAACTATGAAAGAAAACTTGCACAAAACATAAAGAAAGATCCAAAAATCGTTATATGCCTATAAGAAGTAAAACCAAAACTTAGGACTCGGCAGGACATTTAAAAGATGAGACTAACCAAACTATAATGGACGACTACAGGGCAGCAAACACTCTAAATGAATATATTACATCAGTGTTCACACTAGAAAGAAAGAAACACATTAGACAACATCCCATCACCCACACAAATGGTTCAAGGAGGTGAAGAGAATAAATTTAGGAATATAAGCATAACTTGCGACATAATCAGAAACAACATTGGCAACTAAAAGATTCGACGTCCCCAGATGTGGATGGAATACAATCCAAAGTCATAAAGGAACAAGAGCGCCTCCCATGCCCTTGCGCCACCTATAGCTCTGCTGTTCAACAAATCCCTTGGGTGTCATACCTTCCCTGATATCCTTAAAAAAAGCAAGAGTAACACCAGTCCATAAAGGAGGTAATCCGGCAGACATAAACAATTATAGACCAATATCAAACCTACCCATATTATCAAAAATATTTGAAAAAATTATCTACAAACAGCTTTACTCCTACCTCGTAAAATTCGACATTCTTAGCCCCTGTCAGTTTGGCTTCCGCTCTCAAAAGAGTACCAACGATGCAATTATTAGTCTCCTTGATATAATTTACTCAGCCCTTGATCAGTCCAGCAACCAGGAGGCCTGGTCGACGACCGGGCCGCGGGGACGCTAAGCCCCGGAAGCACCTCAAGGTAACCTCAAGGTAAGGTAGCCCTTGACAAAAATGAGTTTCCGATTTCACTCTTCATTGACTTGAGAAAGGCCTTTGATACAGTTAATCACAATTACCTCTTACGTAAACTCCATCATTATGGAATCCGAGGCCATACACTGGACTATATCCAATCCTATCTTAGTGATAGACACCAATGTGTAGCCATCAATAATATAACCTCTCCCACTCTACCAATAACCGTTGGAGTGCCACAGGGCAGCATTTTGGGACCTCTCCTATTTCTTATATACATCAATGATCTGCCTAATGTCTCTAACATTCTGAAACCTATTTTCTTTGCTGATGATACTACCCTCATCTACTCTAACCCCAACCCACATACAATAAGTAATGTTATTAATAATGAACTAAAAAATCCACTTATGGATGTCAACCAACAAAAACTTAACATAGAAAAGACCTACTACATCTTATTTGGAAGAAAATCTACAAATGCAGTTCAGCTTCAGATAGACAATGTAAACATTAGCAATAAAAATGATGGAAAGTTTCTCGGCCTATTCCTAGACAAGAGACTCAACTTCAGTACCCACATACAACACATAACTAAGAAAGTCTCTAAAACAGTTGGTATACTCTCCAAAATCAGATATTATGTACCTAACTCTGCTCTCATCTCTCTATATTATGCACTAATCTATCCCTATCTTAATTATGGTATCTGTACATGGGGTTCAACCACTTCAAACCACCTCAAGTCCATCATCACCCAGCAAAAATCTGCTATCAGAATAATAACAAATTCTGCTTTCAGACAACACTCAGCCCCCTTGTTTAACTCCCTAAACATGCTAAACATAATCTCATTCCACAAATTCTCTTGTGTCAACTACATTTACAAAACCCTGTTCTTAAATGCAAATCCTGCTCTGAAACTCTCCCTGGACAGATGTAATAGGACCCATTATCACCCATTATCACCACACCAGAAATAAATATCTCTTTGATATCCCCAGAGTCAAACTTAATCTATGTAAACACTCTATGCAAATAAGGGGACCCAGTCTATGGAACTCACTCCCTATTGAATTGAAAAGCTGTCCAACTTTTGCGTCATTCAAAAACATACTAAAAAGTACTAATTTCATCTTCATAGTTTTTTACCTTTTGCTTTAAAATTGCACTGTATCTATTGCTACCCAATCTCCTAATCTTTATGTACCCAATCCGAACATCTTTATCATTGCTGTCTTCTTATATGTGCTATCAATCTGCTGTATGGTGTCTATTAATCTTGTTTAAATTACCAATCAAGCTGTCAACGTAATCAATCAGAGCTTTAATATACCAATGTGCTTTAATATACTTACTAATCTCTCTCATCTCATTTTTTCTTGCAATGTATTTGTTATCATTTTATTAATTCTGATAGAATTTACCTACTTAAAATTACTGTTAGATTAAGGACCTGCCCGAAACGCTCCGCGTACTAATGGCTTTACAAGATTGTAAATACTATGCTATGTATTCTCACAAACCCAATGTACCTTCTTGTATATAAATACATAAATAAATAACTGGCTGGAGAACTATGACTACCACTGAAATTACTTTTCACAAAGTCTCTGGAGCAAGGGATAGTCCCACTAGATTGGAAATATGCAAATGTCACCCCTACATTCAAAAAGGCAGAAAGAGCTCAGCGGAGAACTACCGTCCAATCAGCTTGACATCACACATCTGCAAGCTCATGGAGAGAATCATAAGGGATGGAATCATTCATCATCTTCCAGTGAACAATCTTCTAAATCGACACAACGTGGGTTTGTCAGAGAGAGATCCTGCCTTACCAACCTGCTCACATTTTGGAGACGGTAACCAGCTACTCAGACAAAGGACTTTCGGTTGGTGTTGTATACTAGTACATGGATTTTGCTAAAGGCTTCGATAAGATATCGCATAAAAGACTGGCAAGGAAATTACAGGCACATGGAATAAATGGAAGAATACTAGAATGGATAAAACAATGGTTAAAACAAAGAAAGCAAAGAGTGGTGCTAAATAGGAATGAATATAACTGGAGAAATGTGGTAAGTGGGGTACCACAGGGGTCCATTTTGGGGGCAACACTTTTTGTCATATACATCACTGACACAGATGAGAATATTACAAACCACATCATCAAGTTTGAAGATGACAAAGATTTATGGTAAAGTGGGAAATGATAATGATATTAAAGCTTTACAGAGAAATCTACAGGAACTCCCCAAACGGTCAGATGACTGGCAAATGCTTTTAAATATTGACGAATCCAAGACCCTGCATGTAGGGCATAACAACCCAAGCCACAGCTACCAAATTAATAACATTACATTACTGCAGATTGATGAAGAAAAGGACCTTGGAGTTAAAATCCATCACTCAATGAAAGTTACACAGCAGGTAGGGGCAGGAGTCAAAAAAGCTAATCACGCATACTTTTGACTTCAAGGAAAAGAAGGTAGTGATTCATTTGTATAAATCTCTGGTGCGCAGCATTTGGATCACTGTATCCAAGCATGGAGACCTCATCTTCAAAAGGATATAGCTGCTCTGGAGAACGTGCAACACCGAGCAACAAAAATCATTCCAAAGTTAAGTCAACTCATGTATCAGGAACGGTTGAGGGCCGCAGGGCTAACAACACTGCGAACCAGGCATGACAGGACTGGATCTTTTTGAAACTTTTAAAATACTGAAAAATTTGGAGGATGTTGATCCAGACATTTTTTTCAAAACGTCAGATGTAACACAAACAAGGAGCAACGGTTTCGAGCTGAACAAGCCACAATGTAGAACAGAGAACAGGAGAGGCTTTTTCACCTGGTTGATGGGGTTCTGGGAGTTTTTCTTCTCCTCAAGCCCGGCCCGAGGCCGGGGTCGACTTGTGAGAATTTGGTCTACCAGGCTGTTGCTTGGAGCGGCCCGCAGGCCGCTCACAGCCCACCACAGCCCGGTTGGTCCGGCACTCCTTGGAGGAAAATGTCTAGTTTTCTCTCAAAGATGTCCACGGTTGTTGTGGCAATATTTCTTATACTCGCTGGAGAGGACGTTGAACAACCGTGGACCTCTGATGTTCATACAGTGTTACTCTGATTGTGCCTATGGCAACCTCTGCTCTTCACTGGTTCTATTCTGCATTTTTCTTCCATATCGTTCACTCCAGTATGTTGTTATTTTACTGTGTAGATTTGGGACCTGTCCCTCCAGTATTTTCCATGTGTATATTATTTGGTATCTCTCTCGACGGTAGAGCGACGGTCTCGCTTCATGCAGGTCGGCGTTCAATCCCCGACTGTCCAAATGGTCGGGCAACATTCCTTTCCCCCCTTCCTATCCAAATCCTTATCCTGATCCCTTCCAAGTGCTATAAAGTCGTAATGTCTTGGCGCTTTCCCCTGATACTCACTCTCTCGTCTCCTTTCTAGTAAGTACATTTGGAGAGCTTTGAGACGATCCCAATAATTTAGGTGCTTTATCGCGTCTGTATGCCGTATATGTTCTCTGTACTCCCTCTATTTCTGCAATCTCTCCTGCTCTAGGGAGGGGAAAATGAGTACTGAGCAGTACTCAAGACGGGACAACACAAGTGATTTGAAGAGTACAACCATTATGATGGGATCCCTGGATTTGAAAGTTCTCGTAATCCATACTAGCATTTTTTCTGGCTGACGCAATATTTGCTCCCTAAACGTTGGGTCGTCAGACATCATTATTCTCAAATCCTTTTCATGTTCCTTTCCTACTATGAGCAAATTTGATTACGTTTTGTACCCTGTATTATGTTTAAGGTTCTCATTTTTACCGTATCTGAGTACCTGGAATTTATTGCTGTTAAACATCATGTTATTTTCTGCTGCCCAATCGAAAACTTTATTAATATCTGCTTGTAGTTTTTCAGTGTCTTCAGTAGAGGTAATTTTCATGCTGATTTTTGTGTCATCAGCAGAGGATGATACGAAGCTGGGCCTTGTATTTGAGCCTATATCTGATATAACAATAAGGAAAAGCAGTGGTGCAAGAACAATACTCTGAGGTACAGAGCTTTTAACTGCAATTGGACTTGATTTTATATGATTGACTGTTACTCTCTGTGTTCTGTTCGACAGAAAACTGAGTATCCAGCGTCCTACTTTACCAGTCATTCCCAATGACCTCATTTTGTGTGCTATCACTCCAGGGTCACATTTATCGAATTCCTTTGCAAAGTCCGTGTATATCACATCTGCATTCTGTTTTTCTTCTAATGCCTCAGTGATTTTGTCGTAGTGATCAATTAGCTGTGAGAAGCATGATCTTCCGGCTCTAAATCCATGTTGGCCTGGATTGTGGAGGTCATTGGTCTCCATGTCAGACGTCTGCAGGAGCTGAAGGAGGCATTTGAGCAGAATTCTATGTTGAGTTTCACTTACAAGATGGAGAAGGATGGGAAGCTGCCCTTTCTAGATGTAACAGTCACGGAAAGGAGCGGAGGCTTCCACACTGCAGTCTACACTAAGGAAACAAACATAGGAATGGGCCTCAATGCCAATAGTGACTGGCCCAAGGACAGGTACAAGAGGAGTGTTGTCAACGCTTACGTTCGACCGTGCTCTCAGCACAGCTCAGGATGGAAGCAAGTCGATGAAAAAACTCTGTTAGGGTAAGGCAGGTCCCTAGTCAACACGGCTTCTCTAATGGTTTTTGTTGAAAGACATCATAATAAGAAAGGTAAAACGCTATGCAAACCTCTGAAGAGTCCAAACTAACACAACACCTATACCCCCTATTGGACTATTTTTACAGGAACCTTCTTTTCACAGCTCATAAAATGAAGGAAAGGGTCCTAAAAGATATTGTTGATAGGAACGTTATCCCTACAGACAAAAATCAGAAAATACAATTGACGATTTACTATAAAACCAAGAAAAACGGCCAGCCTACTCATGAGAAACTCTCCAGACACAAAGCAGAACGCTTTAAAAGAGACCAATGTCGTCTATGCCTTCAAATGCCCACTTGGGGACTGTAAGCCTCAAAGAACTTAGTATATAGGCAAGACAACAACATCTCTTTCCAGGCGATTAACGATGCATAAGCAACAGGGCTCCATTAAGGAACATATAATCTCCTCTTACAACCAGACCATCACCAGAGAAATCTTAACAAACGACACAGAAATCATCGATAGTTACAGCGATAGCAGGCCGCTCGACATCTGCGAGGCACTACACATTAAGAAGTCAACACCAGCAATCAACAGCCAATTAATGCACAATTCTACCCACTTCAAGACCCCGAACCAATATAGAAGCATCAAGAGGAAGTATGGACCAATAGGCCCTCTGCAGTTTTTCCATTTTTTTGTTCTCATATCCAATAATACCCATAGTTTCGTGTTTTGTCTTGTGTTTGTCACAAGTTTATTCACCACATCCAAAACTGTTGTACCATATCACCTCACCAAAATGCGAGTATATGTATGGACAAACTTGCGTGTTTACACACACACACACATTCAGCACCGCTCCTGTGCCAGGTAAGTCCACTACCGGCTCACCATATCCCGTGCTACTTGCCCCGCTCCTGTGCCAGGTAAGTTACGGGCTCACCATAGCCCGTGCTACTTTGAACTTGTTCCGAGTAGCTGAATCTATAACAACAACAACAGCGTGTTTAGAGGTTACAGTTGTGTGTGTAAACTAAAGTCTTTGAAAATGTAATAAGTTATTACGAAACGCGATCAGGCGTCGCGTCAGACTAGAAATAAAAATGAATTTTAGAGAATTGATTTTTCAATTACCATCGACAATAAAAAGAAACATAAGAAATATTGAGAAAATTCGTGTTAGAATTATTAATCTTACCTTTTCGGTCATATACTAACAACATATGTTTATATATATATATAAGCAAAAACTCCACGCCACTGTAGGATGCGAACCTAGAAAAGGTTCCATGAACCGCAGCGTATCAGGTACTGTACCAACGAGACCATACTGACTACAAAACAGGTTGGAAATCGTGAAACATTTAACCCAACCTCCAGACAGTACTCCTTGGTACAGTTATTTCAACGAATCACCTCACTGTTGGGGCCACGTGAGGAACACAAGTGGGAAGAAGCATGAATGGTCCCCGGGCCAATATGCAACAGAAAACTCCTCACCCCTTGAAGGGTTCAGACCCGGGTAGCCAACAGGGCTCCATCAATCTCAGCGTATTAAGTACTATACAAACTATAGTATAGTTGGTATAGTACTATACCATGCAATATGCAACAGAGTTTTCAGATACATATAGGCTTGGGGACCATTCAAGCTTCTTCGCATTTGTGTTACTCACGAAACCCCATTTTCATAGCTGTTCATTAAGACCACAACGACAGCTAAATTGATCAATCAGAATGAATACTTTAGTACAGCAATAATCAATAATAACATAATACTTTGATCATAACTTCCGTGAACTGAGAGAACTAAATAAAAAAAAACAGGTACCTCACCTGATCAATCAGAGCTGTTGTTGTGGTCATCAGCTGTGTTTACCCTGTGGCTTAGTGTTTCTTACTATGGCCGCGAGAGGGCAGTAAGCCTCGCATGTCGGGATTGGCTGTTGATAATGACGTCATGTCTCAAAATCAGTGATTTTCTGTTAATGATGACGTCATATCTTCCAGGCTGTGATTGGCTATGAGTGACAACTTGCCATTCAAGGCGAGATTGGCTGCTAATAACGACGTTATGACTGACTGTTGGTAATGACGTGATGGTTCAGAAGCCGGGATTGGCTGTTGATAATGACGTCACGCCCAGCAAGCTGTGAGTGGCTGCTGATAACGACAATGAGTGCACCAACCTAGACAAACTCATCTAACCAAAGGACTATTGCGCATCGGCCTTTAATACATTAAGGGGATTGGTGTCGGTTCGTACTCTTCTGGCTAGAAAAAAAGTCACTTGAAATTAGAAACGCACAAATTACGGGAATGTAGTTATAGTAAACCATCTCGTTTTGAAGGTTGGAGCCCATAGTTAATATTGGAAAGCACAAAGTGTTGTGTTGTGTTGGTCAGATTATACAGTAAACTTAACTCCTATCAACCTCTGGAGGGTCACTCAGGCCACCACAATTAAGAGCACACTGACCATCCTGCAGCAAGTATGCTGTAGTCCAAGACAGTGGTCAAGGATAAAGTAAACTATGATGAACATACACAGAGAAGCCAGGTACACTTCTCATGTCATCAGAGTAGGTTAATTATAGTTATTATTTCTTGCCCGTTATTGCAACGTCGCCAGGCTCGGTCGGTTAGTGACGCGGCCGCCGCATTTATGCTTGAAATTATTAGTAGATGGACTATGCAAGTTTTCTTGTGCCGATGTCCTCTTCCGTTCCTTTCACAATGAACGAGATCCGTCTCCGGTCTCCAGACAGCATGGCCGTGGGTCAGCTTGTCAAGAGTTGTGAAATCTACATTATTGTCAAACAGGATTCGTACAACATGCTTCATTAGGGAAAGCTTTGTGTCAACGACCTTAATTACGCACTACATCCGGCCGATATATATATATAGCTGCCGTCAGCAAGACGTGAGTCACTGGTAGTATGTTTAACACTGCGAGGGTCATGCTCTTGACGCCTCACATCATCTACACTTCACTCTTTACAATCAAAACAACACGACCAAAATCCTTTTAATTGCGAACTTTTTTTCAGATTTTTGCAACGTGGCCAATGACATAATATATTATTTTCAACAGAGGAAAAAATAGCACATTGCGTGGGTGGCAAGGCTATACGGCTTGAACAGAGGAGGCTACTCTCAAGGTATGCGGGCTCCCTCCAGCACCACACCTGTGGCTGACAGCTGTCACACCTGCTGCTGACAGCTGTCACACCTGTGGCTGACAGCTGTCACACCTGTGCTACATCTGTCACACCTGTGGCTGACAGCTGTCGTTGGGAGCGGAATATTACAACACTCGTCAGTGAACTACCTGTGGTTGCGTCATCAGGGTCTTGCGTCATCAGGGTCTTGCGTCCAGCATCACAGCAGCTGCCACTGTATAGCGGTCAGCCTCGCAAGCACATCTAGGTGAGCACACACCTCATTTAAAAGCAATGCTCTATTCGCAGTATTTAAAGAAGCATAAGAAAATCTGAATAGAACAGGTTAAGGAAAGTTCAGTACACAATTAACCGCCTGGGCGTGTTATACATGGATGAACAAATCCACAAGGGCCGTGACGAGGATTCGAACCTGCGTCCGGGAGCATCCCAGACACTGCCTTAATCGGCTGAGTGTCTGGGATGCTCCCGGACGCAGGTTCGAATCCTCGTCACGGCCCTTGTGAATTTGTTCATTTGATGCATCACGTTATCTGTGTGTTTACATGGATTAATAAATTACGTAATTTACAACTATTTTAAAAAGTTTGAGCTGTCTTGCTGTATCGTATCGGAAATTAGAGAAAGAAAAGGAGAAACCTCATAGGATGAAGGAGGTAGAGAGGTGGGAGGTGTGAGGAAGAACTTCAGGGGAAACGGAAAGTTTAGAATGAGAGAGAAAGGAAGAAAGTAAAAGAGTAGAAAGTAATGACACCATCTATTCAATAGTTAATTATATGACAAGGAAGGAATGGATTTTTTTTTTTGCAGGGATATTCCTGCGCGGGCCTAAGCCTCTGGCTGGCCCCCACTAAGTGTTGCTTGTTTCTGTTTTACTTGGGCGGAGTATGAGTATTTATGACTCGTATGGTCGCTTCAGTAAGATTTTGTCCCATGTGTTTAACAACTTCTTCTGCTCTGTTGAATCTTAGTTGAAATCTTAATGGGTTTGTGACCCTGCACTGTGTTAGATAATGTTCCAATGGTCTGTTGTGGTTGTAACTGTGCACTGCGTTAAATAATATTCCAGTGGTCTGTCGGGCATTTCTCTACAGTTACCTTGAGGTTACCTTGAGGTGCTTCCTGGGCTTAGCGTCCCCGCGGCCCGGTCGTCGACACACTGTTGACATTTCCTCTCATCTTCCGGAACCTGTAAGCCTATTTCCCATGCACATGGGTATCCAAGCCTGATGCGATGGTAGTGTACTTCTGTTGCTCTACTGCTCCCTTTCATCAAACTAAGTGGTTCGGTGATGGTTGAATTCTTGTACCAACCAGCAGATCCTGATGTTGCAACTGTGTGTTGTGGTCAATGTACATCTTTTGCATTGCTCTGTTTCTAATTACTTTCTTAGTCTGTAATAGACTCTGTGGTATGTAAATGTCTACATCTCTTCTCTTAGTTGAAAATTTTGCAGCTTCGTCTGCAACGTCATTTCCTATTATTCCCACATGACTTGGCACCCAGTTGATAAGTACCCGACGGCCTTGACGTTTGAGTGTTTGCATTAATGATATGACATTTGTGATCAGATGGATGTTATCACGTATGTGTTCTTGTTGCAAGGTTTCAATGGCAGTTCTAGAATCTGTATGATAACATGTTGTCGGTGTTCAGCAAAAACATGTTCCAAAGCCTTTTGAATGGCTAGCATCTGTCTGTAAAGTTGAACACCCATTTGAGAGTCTCCAACTATTTACAGAGTTTCCTGCTTTAACTGCAGCTCCGCTGCTAGTCTACTGATCCATCTGTGAAGTAAGTAAAGCTGTCAGATGGCAAGTTTGCTTCTATATACATCTGTGCAATATTACGTAGCAGATGAGGATTAGTCTGGTTCTTTTTTCCTTCAAGAACCATAATCTTAAAGTCTGCTGGCGGAGATTCCAGAGGGGCTTGCATAACAAAGTCTTAAAGACCATTTAAAAAGAAAGTTAATAATTTATATATTTACTATTATGGGTATCATAATTCAACCACTTCACTTGATGTTCAAATATCAACATTAATTCAGAATAAGAGTCACCACACAAGAAATTGAGAACAACTACGGCTGACTTCCCCCGCAAATCATACACCACTTAAATATAAAAATACACTATACATCAACCTTAGAAGTTCACTCACCAAACTCTCTAAGTATAAAATAGTAGAGTGGGGGGGGGGGCTGACAGACAGTCCCCACCTGGCCTCAGCTGCTGGAACCTCTCTGGTGCAGCGAGGCCTCTGTCTCTGTATTTCTGTGTCTAAGTACAGTTCCGCGAGTATTTAAGGGAAACCGGGAGCTAAACCTCGCCTACCAGGAGATAGCCTCCGGTTATCTTCCAACCCCACCTCCCCCGGTGGAGGCGGAAACAAATGGGCAAAATGTTTCTTTCACCCTGATGTCCCTGTTACCTAGAAGTAAATAAGTACCTGGGAGTTAGACAGCTGCTACGGGTTGCTTCCTGGGGGGGGGGGGGATAACAAAAAAATGAAGGCCTGGTCGAGGACCTGGGCCGCGGAGACACTAAGCCCCGAAATCATCTCAAGATAACCACCTAGACAGCGGCTTGTTTGATGGAAACAACACAGCCACCCGTCTGGAATTATCAGCTGAGCAGACAGTGAGGTCAACTGATGTGACCTGACCTCTTCTCAACGTGTGAACAATTAACACTAGAAAAGGTGTTACTTTTGAATTGCTAAACTGCCTGGCGCCACCATAATCCTGTGTGACTGGCTCGTTGTATGTGGAATATTAAATAAAACCATTTATGGAGTTTAATTGCTATTTTTGTTTGTACGATGCAATCAAAATATATTTCGTCACCCGCGATGCAATATTCACAATACATACAACCACATTTTCCTGCAAAGTAGAAATACAACATCAAAGTGGTGGGGGTTGCAACGGTCACAGCTTCATTTATTCCACAGGTAAAAATTGTCACAAGAAAATAACCATAGCCCCCTTTCCTAAAGTTTCCTTCCTGTTTCCTTGGCAACGCGTGTAAACACAGCTGATGGTTTTCCATGACGACTAAATTCACATATGATGTCAGCCGCCATGTTCAGTGTTCCCATGGCAACGTTTGTAAACAACAGGTGATGGTCTCCATGACAATCCGAGCCACCCGCTAGTCTCGCCAGCATGTCCAAGAACACCACATACAAGGGCTACTCCAAGCTTGCTGAGAAAATAGCCAAAAATACGCATTGTAAGCGATAGACCTAACATTTTCACTCTCTTTAACACTGAGAATTTTAACTGCAGATATATAAATATATATATATATATATTAATATATATATATATTATAATATATATATATATATATATATATATTATATATATATATATATATATTATATTATGTCGTACTAGTAGCCAGAACTCACTTCTGAGCCTACTATGCAAGGCCCGATTTGCCTAATAAGCCAAGTTTTCATGAATTAATTGCTTTTCGACTACCTAACCTACCTAACCTAACCTAACCTAACTTTTTCGGCTACGTTAACCTAACCTAACCTATAAAGATAGGTTAGGTTAGGTTAGGTAGGGTTGGTTAGGTTCAGTCATATATCTACGTTAATTTTAACTCCAATAAAAAAAATTGACCTCTTACATAATGAAATGGGTTGCTTATCATTTCATAAGAAAAAAATTAGAGAAAATATATTAATTCAGGAAAACTTGGCTTATTAGGCAAATCGGGCCTTGCATTGTAGGCTGAAAAGTGAGTTCTGGCTACTAGGTACGACATATATATATATATATATGTCGTACCTAGTAGCCAGAACGCACTTCTCGGCCTACTATGTAAGGCCCGATTTGCCTAATAATCCAAGTTTTCCTGAATTAATATATTTTCTCTAATTTTTTTCTTATGAAATGATAAAGCTACCCATTTCATTA
Source organism: Procambarus clarkii (assembly GCF_040958095.1). Lineage (NCBI taxonomy): Eukaryota > Metazoa > Arthropoda > Malacostraca > Decapoda > Cambaridae > Procambarus > Procambarus clarkii. The sequence continues at coordinate 30,408,643 of NC_091212.1, forward strand.
TATATGAGGTCAATTTTCTTTTATTGGAGTTAAAATTAACGTAGATATATGACCGAACCTAACCAACCCTACCTAACCTAACCTAACCTATCTTTATAGGTTAGGTTAGGTTAAGTAGCCGAAAAAGTTAGGTTAGGTTAGGTTAGGTAGGTTAGGTAGGTTAGGTAGTCGAAAAACAATTAATTCATGAAAACTTGGCTTATTAGGCAAATCGGGCCTTGCATAGTAGGTTGAGAAGTGCGTTCTGGCTACTAGGTACGACATATATATAACTGTACTCCCTTGATATATATAATATATATATATATATATATATTAATACCCTATTAATATCCCCTCTTGTTCTGTCTTGTGTTAATGCCACATCACCCTCCCACCTCACTCAAATGTAGATATAAAATCAGAGATACGTAAGTTCTAATCAGTTGTGTATTTGTGAAGTCTTTGAAAATGTAATAAGTTTTACGAAACGCGCCCGTGTCGCGTCAGACTAGAAATAAAAATGAATTTTGGAGAAGTGATTTTTGATTTACCTCCAACAGTGAAGCGTAATGTACGAAAGATTGAGAAAATTCGTGTTAGAATTATTAATCTTACTTTTCGGTCATATTTAATAATATATGTCTACAGGAAAGACTGCTACCAAAATATACTAATATATATATATAATATATATATATATATATATATACATATATATATATATATATATATATATATGTCGTACCTAGTAGCCAGAACTCACTTCTATGCCTACTATGCAAGGCCCGATTTGCCTAATAAGCCAAGTTTTCATGAATTAATTGTTTTTCGACTACCTAACCTACCTAACCTAACCTAACCTAACCTAACCTAACGTTTTCGGCTACCTAACCTAACCTAACCTATAAAGATAGGTTAGGTTAGGTTAGGTAGGGTTGGTTAGGTTCGGTCATATATCTTCGTTAATTTTAACTCCAATAAAAAAATATTGACCTCATACATAATGAAATGGGAAGCTTTATCATTTCATAAGAAAAAAATTAGAGAAAATATATTAATTCAGGAAAACTTGGCTTATTAGGCAAATCGGGCCTTGCATAGTTGGCTGAGAAGTGCGTTCTGGCTATTAGGTACGACATATATATATATATATATATTATATATAATATATATATATATAATATATAGATTATATATATATATATATATATATATATAATATATATATATATGATATATGATAATATATACATAATATATATATATAAATATATATATATATATATGTATATATGATATATATACATATATATATATATATATATATATATATATATATATATATATATATATTATATATATATATATATATTTATACATATATATATGTCGTACCTAATAGCCAGAACGCACTTTTCAGCCTACTATACAAGGCCCAATTTGCCTAATAAGCCAAGTTTTCATGAATTAATTGTTTTTCGACTACCTAACCTTACCTACCTTGAGGTTACCTTGAGGTGCTTCCGGGGCTTAGCGTCCCCGCGGCCCGGTCGTCGACCAGGCCTCCTGGTTGCCGGACTGATCTACCAGGCTGTTGGACGCGGCTGCGAGCAGCCTGACATATGAGTCACAGCCTGGTTGATCAGGTATCCTTTGGAGGTGCTTATCCAGTTCTCTCTTGAAACACTGTGAGGGGTCGGCCAGTTATGCCCCTTATGTGTAGTGGAAGCGTGTTGAACAGTCTCGGACCTCTGATGTTGATAGAGTTCTCTCTCAGAGTACCAGTTGCACCTCTGATTTTTCAACGGGGGTATTCTGCACATCCTGCCATGTCTTCTGGTCTCATGTGATGTTATTTCTGTGTGCAGGTTTGGGACCAGCCCCTCTAATATTTTCCACGTGTAAATTATTATGTACCTCTCCCGCCTGCGCTCAAGGGAGTACAGTTTTAGGCTCTTTAGTCGGTCCCAATAGTTTAGATGTTTTACTGAGTGGATTCTAGCAGTAAAGGATCTCTGCACGCTCTCCAGGTCAGCAATTTCTCCAGCTTTGAAAGGTGCTGTCATTGTGCAGCAGTACTCTACTCTAGAGAGCACAAGCGTTTTGAAAAGTATCATCATCGGTATAGCATCTCTAGTGTGAAAGTTCTTGTTATCCAACCTGTCAGTTTTTCTTGCAGTTGTGACGGGCTACTTTATTGTGTTCTTTAAAGGTAAGGTCTTCCGACATGAGTACACCCAGATCCTTTACATTGCCTTTTCGTTCTATGTTATGATTTGCCTGAGTTTGTACGTGGTTTCCGTTTTTATATTTTCATTTTTTCCATAGCGCATGAGCTGGAACTTATCTTCGTTAAACACCATATTATTTTCTGTAGCCCATAGAAAGACCTGATCTACATCTGACTGGAGGTTTGCCGTGTCCTCTATGTTGCCTACTCTCATGAAGATCCTAGTGTCATTTGCAAAGGATGATACAGTGCTATAGGTTGTGTTCTTGTCTATGTCCGAAATGAGGATGAGAAAAAGTACTGGAGCAAGCACAGTACCCTGGGGGACTGAGCTCTTCACGGTTGATGGGCTGGATTTATTTTGTTGACTATTACACATTGGGTTCTGTTGGTCAGGAAATTGTAGATCCATCTGCCTATTTTTCCGGTAATTCCTTTTGAACGCATTTTATGTGCAATAACACCATGGTCACATTTATCAAAAGCTTTTGCGAAATCTGTGTAAATTACATCCGCGTTATGTTTGTCTTCCATAGCATCTAATGCCATATCATAGTGGTCCAGCAACTGCGACAGGCAAGAGCGCCCTGTTCTGAAACCATGTTGTCCGGGGTTATGGAGTTGCTGTGATTCCATGTATTTTGTGATCTTACTTCTTAGCACTCTCTCAAAAATTTTTATGATGTGCGATGTTAGCGCTATCGGTCTGTAATTTTTTGCCTCAGCCTTATTTCCTCCTTTATGAAGTGGTGCTATCTCTGCTGTTTTTAGTATGTCAGGGATAACACCAGTATTTAGGCTTTGTCTCCACAGAATGTGGAGGGCCTGCGATAGTGGTTTTTTACAGTTCTTTATGAATATGGAGTTCCAAGAATCCGGGCCTGGTGCAGAGTACATAGGCGTACTGTTTATGGCTTCTTCAAAATCCAGTGGGGATAGGGTGAAGTCTGATATATGATTTGATGTTGGTATCGTACCCATGAAAAATTCATTTGGGTTATCAACCTTTAGTGTGTTTAATGGCTCGCTGAAAACAGAGTCGTACTGCGTCCTCAGTAGCTCGCTCATTTCTTTGTTGTCATCGGTGAAAGTTCCATCTCCCTTTCGCAGGGGCCCGATACTAGATGTGGTTTTTGATCTTGATTTTGCATAGGAGAAAAAATATTTCGGATTTCTTTCTATTTCACTGATGGCCTTTTGCTCTCTTTGCCTCTCCTGGGTTTTGTATGATTCTTGTAGCTTCCGTTCAATTGTTTCTATTTCTCTACCTAACCTTCTTCGCCGTTCTTAAGATAGGGTGCGACTCTCAAGTTGTTCCGCGATTCGTTTTCTTCGCCTATATAGGGAACGACGTTCCCGTTCCAATCTGCATCTCTTCCTCTTTTTTCTTAGAGGTATGCAGTTTGAACATATTTCTAGTGCTACTGAGCTTATTTTTTCCAGACATTGGTTCAGGTTTGCATTTTCTAGCTGTTCTTCCCAGTTTATTTCTGTGAAGTCCTGGTTTATTTGCTCCCAGTTTATCTGTTTATTATTGAAGTTGAATTTGCTGAAATCTCCTCCACCGGGAATCTGGACGGGTTTTGAAGGTCTACTCCCCATGGTTGTCAGAACTTCAATTAAGTTGTGATCTGAGTAACAGGTAACCTAACCTAACCTAACAGTACCTAACCTAACTTTTTCGGCTACCTAACCTAACCTAACCTAACCTATAAAGATAGGTTAGGTTAGGTTAGGTAGGGTTGGTTAGGTTTGGTCATATATCTACGTTAATTTTAACTACAATAAAAAAAAATTTACCTCATACATAATGAAATGGGTAGCTTTATCATTTCATAAGAAAAAAATTAGAGAAAATATATTAATTCATGAAAACTTGGCTTATTAGGCAAATCAGGCATTGCATAGTAGGCTGAGAAGTGCGTTCTGGCTACTAGGTACGACATATATATATATATATATATATATATATATATATTATATATATATATGTCGTACCTAGTAGCCAGAACTCACTTCTATGCCTACTATTCAAGGCCCGATTTGCCTAATAAGCCAAGTTTTCATGAATTAATTGTTTTTCGTCTACCTAACTTACCTAACCTAACCTAACCTAACATTTTCGGCTACCTAACCTAACCTAACCTATAAAGATAGGTTAGGTTAGGTTAGGTAGGGTTGGTTAGGTTCGGTCATATATCTACGTTAATTTTAACTCCAATAAAAAAAAATTGACCTCATTCGTAATGTAATGGGTAGCTTTATCATTTCATAAGAAAAAAGTTAGAGAAAATATTAATTCAGGAAAACTTGGCTTATTAGGCAAATCGGGCCTTGGACAGTAGGCCGAGAAGTGCGTTCTGGCTATTAGGTACGACATATATATATATATATATATTATATATATACATATATATATATATATATATATATATATATATATATATATATGTCGTACCTAGTAGCCAGAACTCACTTCTCAGCCTACTATGCAAGGCCCGATTTGCCTAATAAGCCAAGTTTTCATGAATTAATGTTTTTTCGTCTACCTAACCTACCTAACCTAACCTAACCTAGCTTTTTTTGGCTACCTAACCTAACCTTACCTATAAAGATAGGTTAGGTTAGGTTAGGTAGGGTTGGTTAGGTTCGGTCATATATCTACGTTAATTTTAACTCAAATAAAAAAAATGACCTCATACATAGTGAAAAGGGCAGCTTTATCATTTCATAAGAAAAAAATTATAGAAAATATATTAATTCAGGAAAACTTGGCTTATTAGGCAAATCGGGCCTTGCATAGTAGGCTGAGAAGTGAGTTCTGGCTACTAGGTACGACATAATATATATATATATATATATATTATATATATATATATATATATATATATATATAATATATATATATATATATATATATATATATATATATATATATATATTATATATAATATATATATATATGTCGTACCTAGTAGCCAGAACTCACTTTTTGGCCTACTATTCAAGGCCCGATTTGCCTAATAAGCCAAGTTTTCACGAATTAATTGTTTTTCGACTACCTAACCTACCTAACCTAACCTAACCTAACTTTTTCGGCTACCTAACCAAACCTAACCTATGTTAGGAAATGGGTAGCTTTATCATTTCATAAGAAAAAAATTAGAAAAAATATATTAATTCAGGAAAACTTGGCTTATTAGGCAAATCGGGCCTTGAATAGTAGGCCAAAAAGTGAGTTCTGGCTACTAGGTACGACATATATATATATATATATATCATAACGTAGTATTGAATATATATATATATATACATATATATATAATATATATATAATATATATATATAATATATATATATATATATATATATATATATATATGTCGTACCTAGTAGCCAGAACTCACTTCTCAGCCTACTATTCAAGGCCCGATTTGCCTAATAAGCCAAGTTTTCCTGAATTAATATATTTACTATAATTTTTTTCTTATGAAATGATAAAGCAACCTTTTCTCTATGTATGAGGTCAATTTTTTTTTATTGGAGTTAAAATTAACGTAGATATATGACCGAACCTAACCAACCATACCTAACCTAACCTAATATTTATAGGTAAGGTTAGGTTAGGTAGCCAAAAAAGCTAGGTTAGGTTATGTTAGGTAGGTTAGGTAGACGAAAAAACATTAATTCATGAAAACTTGGCTTATTAGGCAAATCGGGCCTTGAATAGTAGGCTGATAAGTACGTTCTGGCTATTAGGTACGACATATATATATATATATATAATATATATATATATATATATATATATTATATATATTATATATATATATATATATATATATTATATATATTATATATTTTGGTAGCAGTCTTTCCTGTAGACATATATTATTAAATATGACCGAAAAAGTAAGATTAACAATTCTAACACTAATTTTCTCAATCTTTCGTACATTACGCTTCACTGTTGGAGGTAAATCAAAATCAATTCTCCAAAATTCATTTTTATTTCTAGTCTGACGCGACACGGGCGCGTTTCGTAAAACTTATTACATTTTCAAAGACTTTAGTTCACAAATACACAAACTGATTAGAACTTACGTATCTCCGATTTTATATCTACATTTGAGTGAGGTGGGAGGGGTGATGTGGCATTAACACAAGACAGAACAAGAGGGGATATTAATAGGGTATTAAAAGTATCAACACAAGACAGAACACAAACAATGGGTATTGAATAGAAGTGTTTGTAGAAAGCCTATTGATCCATATTTCTTGATGCTTCTATATTGGAGCGGAGTCTTGAGGTGGGTAGAATATAGTTGTGCAATAATTGGCTGTTGATTGCTGGTGTTGACTTCTTGATGTGTAGTGCCTCGCAAACGTCAAGCCGCCTGCTATCGCTGTATCTATCGATGATTTCTGTGTTGTTTACTAGGATTTCTCTGGCGATGGTTTGGTTGTGGGAAGAGATTATATGTTCCTTAATGGAGCCCTGTTGCTTATGCATCGTTAAACGCCTAGAAAGAGATGTTTGTGTCTTGCCTATATACTGGGTTTTTTGGAGCTTACAGTCCCCAAGTGGGCATTTGAAGGCATAGACGACGTTAGTCTCTTTTAAAGCGTTCTGTTTGTGTCTGGAGAGGTTTCTCATGAGTAGGCTGGCCGTTTTTCTTGGTTTATAGTAAATCGTCAGTTGTATCCTCTGATTTTTGTCTGTAGGGATAACGTTTCTATTAACAATATCTTTCAGGACCCTTTCCTCCGTTTTATGAGCTGTGGAAAAGAAGTTCCTGTAAAATAGTCTAATAGGGGGTATAGGTGTTGTGTTAGTTGTCCTCTTCAGAGGTTGCATGGCTTTTCACTTTCCAAAAAGTGAAAAAGTGAAAAGCCATGCAACCTCTGAAGAGACAACTAACACAACACCTATACCCCCTATTAGACTATTTTACAGAAACTTCTTTTCCACAGCTCATAAAACGGAGGAAAGGGTCCTGAAAGATATTGTTAATAGAAACGTTATCCCTACAGACAAAAATCAGAGGATACAACTGACGATTTACTATAAAACCAGAAAAACGGCCAGCCTACTCATGAGAAACTCTCCAGACACAAAACAGAACGCTTTAAAAGAGACTAACGTCGTCTATG
>NC_091212.1:30426008-30456008 GCF_040958095.1 Procambarus clarkii
ATATATATATAATATATATATATATATGTCGTACCTAATAGCCAGAACGCACTTCTCAGCCAACTATGCATGGACCGATTTGCCTAATAAGCCAAGTTTTCCTGAATTAATGTTTTTTCGACTACCTAACCTACCTAACCTAACCTAACCTAACTTTTTCTGCTACCTAACCTAACCTAACCGATAGAGATAGGTTAGGTTAGGTTAGGGTAGGTGTTAGGTTCGGTCTTATATCTACGTTAATTTAACTCCAATAAAAAAATTAACCTCATACATAATGAAATGGGTAGCTTTACATTTCATAGAAAAAAATTAGAAAAAATATATTAATTCAGGAAAACTTGGCTTATTAGGCAAATCGGGCCTTGCATAGTTGGCTGAGAAGTGCGTTCTGGCTATTAGGTACGACATATATATATATATATATATATTATATATATATATATATATATATATATATATATGTCGTACCTAATAGCCAGAACGCACTTCTCAGCCTACTATGCAAGGCCCGATTTATCTAATAAGCCAACTTTTCCTGAATTAATATATTTTTTCTAATTTTTTCCTTATGAAGTGATAAAGCTACCCATTTCATTATGTATGAGGTCAATTTTTTTTTATTGAAGTTAAAATTAACGTAATATATGACCGAACCTAACCAACCCTACCTAACCTAACCTAACCTATCTCTATCTGTTAGGTTAGGTAGGTAGCAGAAAAAAGTTAGGTTAGGTTAGGTAGGTTAGGTAGTCGAAAAAACATTAATTCATGAAAACTTGGCTTATTAGGCAAATTGGGCCATGCATAGTTGGCTGAGAAGTGCGTTCTGGCTATTAGGTACGACATATATATATATATATATATATATATATATATATATATATATATATATATATATATATATTATATATATAATATATATATATATATATATATATTAAATATGACCGAAAAAGTAAGATTAATAATTCTAACACGAATTTTCTCAATCTTTCGTACATTACGCTTCACTGTTGGAGGTAAATCACTTCTCCAAAATTCATTTTTATTTCTAGTCTGACGCGACACGGGCGCGTTTCGTAAAACTTATTACATTTTCAAAGACTTCACAAATACACAACTGATTAGAACGTATCTCTGATTTTATACCTACATTTGAGTGAGGTGGGAAGGGTGATGTGGCATTAACACAAGACAGAACAGGAGGGGATATTAATAGGGTATTAAAAGTATCAACACAAGACAGAACAGAAACAATGGGTATTGAATAGAAGTGTTTGTAGAAAGCCTATTGGTCCATATTTCTTGATGCTTCTATATTGGAGCGGAGTCTTGAGGTGGGTAGAATATAGTTGTGCAATAATTGGCTGTTGATTGCTGGTGTTGACTTCTTGATGTGTAGTGCCTCGCAAACGTCAAGCCGCCTGCTATCGCTGTATCTATCGATGATTTCTGTGTTGTTTACTAGGATTTCTCTGGCGATGGTTTGGTTATGGGAAGAGATTATATGTTCCTTAATGGAGCCCTGTTGCTTATGCATCGTTAAACGCCTAGAAAGAGATGTTGTTGTCTTGCCTATATACTGGGTTTTTTGGAGCTTACAGTCCCACAAGTGGGCATTTGAAGGCATAGACGACATTAGTCTCTTTTAAAGCGTTCTGTTTTGTGTCTGGAGAGTTTCTCATGAGTAGGCTGGCCGTTTTTCTGGTTTTATAGTAAATCGTCAGTTGTATCCTCTGATTTTTGTCTGTAGGGATAACGTTTCTATTAACAATATCTTTCAGGACCCTTTCCTCCGTTTTATGAGCTGTGGAAAAGAAGTTCCTGTAAAATAGTCTAATAGGGGGTATAGGTGTTGTGTTAGTTGTCTCTTCAGAGGTTGCATGGCTTTTCACTTTCCTTCTTATGATGTCTTCGATGAAACCATTGGAGAAGCCGTTATTGACTAGGACCTGCCTTACCCTACAGAGTTCTTCGTCGACTTGCTTCCATTCTGAGCTGTGGCTGAGAGCACGGTCGACGTATGCGTTAACAACACTCCTCTTGTACCTGTCAGGGCAGTCGCTGTTGGCCTTTTAGCATTATAACATTTGTTGGCATTATAACAAACATAGGAATGTGCCTAAATGCCAACAGCGACTGCCCTGACAGGTACAAGAGGAGTGTTGTTAACGCATACGTCGACCGTGCTCTCAGCCACAGCTCAGAATGGAAGCAAGTCGACGAAGAACTCTGTAGGGTAAGGCAGGTCCTAGTCAATAACGGCTTCTCCAATGGTTTCATCGAAGACATCATAAGAAGGAAAGTGAAAAGCCATGCAACCTCCGAAGAGACAACTAACACAACACCTATACCCCCTATTAGACTATTTTACAGGAACTTTTTTTCCACAGCTCATAAAACAGAGGAAAGGGTCCTGAAAGATATTGTTAATAGAAACGTTATCCCTACAGACAAAAATCAGAGGATACAACTGACGATTTACTATAAAACCAGAAAAACGGCCAGCCTACTCATGAGAAACTCTCCAGACACCAAAACAGAACGCTTTAAAAGAGACTAACGTCGTCTATGCCTTCAAATGCCCACTTGGGACTGTAAGCTCCAAAAAAACTTAGTATATAGGCAAGACAACAACATCTCTTTCTAGGCGTTTAACGATGCATAAACAACAGGCTCCATTAAGGAACATATAATCTCTTCCCATAACCAAACCATCGCCAGAGAAATCCTAGTAAACAACACAGAAAATCATCGATAGATACAGCGATAGCAGGCGGCTTGACGTTTGCGAGGCACTACACATCAAGAAGTCAACACCAGCAATCAACAGCCAATTATTGCACAACTATATTCTACCCACCTCAAGACTCCGCTCCAATATAGAAGCATCAAAAATATGGACCAATAGGCTTTCTACAAACACTTCTATTCAATACCCATTGTTTCTGTTCTGTCTTGTGTTGATACTTTTAATACCCTATTAATATCCCCTAGTGTTCTGTCTTGTGTTAAATGCCACATCACCCTTCCCACCTCACTCAAATGTAATGCCACATCACCCTTCCCACCTCACTCAAAATGTAGATATAAAATCAGGGAAACGCAAGTTCTAATCAGTTGTGTATTTGTGAAGTCTTTGAAAATGAATAAGTTTTACGAAACGCGCCCGTGTCGCGTCAGACTAAAAATAAAAATGAATTTTGGAGAAGTGATTTTTGATTTACCTCCAACAGTGAAGCGTAATGTACGAAAGATTGAGAAAATTCGTGTTAGAATATTAATCTTACTTTTTCGGTCATATTTAATAATATATATATATATATATATATATATATATATATATATATATATATATATATATATATATATATTAATATATATATATATATATATATATATATATATATATATATATATAATTATATCTTATATAATTGTCCTCTCTTCATTCCTCTGCATCTCTATCACCAATTTGCCCACTCTCCCGTGATTTGCTTATTTCATCATGTGGTCACATACCCAGCACATCACAAAAAATAATACATTTGTGTTCTAATACACACACCACCACCCACTACACCAAAACTCAGTGGGACTACCCACTCAGTTTGATTCCACAATGAGCCACAAAAATCATCTGTTCACATAAGAAGAATCTCTCTCTCTCTCTCTCTCTCTCTCTTCTCTCTCTCTCTCTCTCCTCTCTCTCTCTCTCTCTCTCTCTCTCTCTCTCTCTCTCTCTCTCTCCTCTCTCTCTCCTCTCTCTCTCTCTCCTCTCTCCTCTCTCTCTCTCCTTCTCTCCTCTCTCTCTCTCTCTCTTCTCTCTCTCTCTCTCTCTCTCTTCTCTTTCTCTCCCCTTCTTGATGGGTTCTGGGAGTTCTTCTACTCCCCAAGCTGGTCGCCACAGCTGTTGCTTGGAGCGGCCCGCAGGCCCACATACCCACCACAACCGGTTGGTCCGGCACTTCTTAAAGAAAATTAGTTTTTCTCGAAGATGTCCACGGTTGTTTCAATATTTCTTATACTCACTGGGAGGATGTTGAACAATCGTGGACCTCTGATGTTCATACAGTGTTCTCTGATTGTGCCTATGGCACCCCTGCTCTTACTTCACTTCACTTCTCTCCCTCTCACTTACTTTTCTTCTTCAGGTTCCGGGACATCATGCATGGCATCTTCGGAATGACAGACGAGGGTCTGATGGAGGCAATGTACCAGGTGTACGACATGGATCAAGACGGTGTGGTGGGACCAGAGGAGTTTGTTGTGGGCATGTCTGTCTTCCTGCGTGGCTCTCTTGATGAGAAGATTGACTGTATGTGAGAGGTGATAGGAGGGGCATGTTCTCTTCCTGTCTGTCTTGCGATGAGTGGTCCTCCGAGACTATATTAACTAGCACTGATGATGCTATTACCAATGATAACCTGTTTACAATATTTTTGTCTTTACTTAGGTCTATATACATTTATCGTCGTGGTTCTGGTCAAAACTTTTCTTTCTGACACATCGACCTTAAGCGTGTTCCCAAATGTCCATATCAGGACACAAATGATTGGATTTTTTCAGATTAATAATTCAAAAGGTCAAGGCAGCGGTTAGAAAAAGCATTTGTATTACCCTGCAGTGCCCTAATTAGAGCAAAAGAGTATCATAATTAATAGAATTTTATTCAGTACTGTACTATGATTTACTCATTTTACTTACCATGCACTGTACTTTATTAATAAAATAATATAGAAAATAATAATAATAATAATAATAATAATAATATTTTTATTATGCACAGTATTTGCAAAATATGATATGTGATGAACATCATTATTAATCGTTTTTCTGGCATCATTTAAAGAATATATCACGCAACAAATTATTTATTTGAACTCCTATAACCCAACAAATCAACAAGAACCTTATCCATATCCAGTAATTCCTGGTAGTTTCATTTTAGGGAACTCTACTACGGTATCTCTGTTAATGCTCACATCTTCACATACTTTTTGTTCAATCCTTCGTGTTGTTCTTCCCCCAGACTGCTTCAGCGTGTACGACCACAACAGCGACGGCTTTGTCTCTCGAGACGAGATGTTTCATCACCTTAAATCCGCCGTCGTCAACCTACCTCCTGGAGAGGAACTCGACGAGGTCATCAAAGATTTGGTTGGTCTGTAACACCCCTATAACCCACAAACTATGAACAATTTAAATAATGTATGTTAGCAATTAGCATCTAACAAAACCATCCAGCTCTGGACCTCCTAAGCATTATCTGTCTGAAAGATTGGGTTTGGTTTTGGGCTTACAGCCTATCAACTGCAGGAGGAACAAGATGCCACCAAAATTGCTTACTGACCTAGCATGTTTACTTTAATCCTTAACATAGGACTAAAAGTAAACTCAATGAATATACAGAGAAAATACTTGTGTTTATTTCCATTTAAAAAGTGGCATTATACACAGGAATACAAAAAATATATTTATGTAGTTGTAGAAGGTCTATTGATCAATGTGATACAGCTTCTATGTACATCCACCCAAACTCTTATGTATGTCTAAATAATCTAGCAATCCCGCTTCAACTATTTTACCAAGAGATTTGTTCCATAAATCAATAACCCTGTTTCCAAACCAGTACCTAGCCAGGTTTTCCCTTAACATTTTCAATATACTGTATATCCAGTTTCAAGTTCTATTCTCTACTAACATGTATAAAATCCATTTTTTATATATTCCCTTTGTTATAGTCTTCTATCCATCACATACTTCAGTCATGTCACCCCCTTAATCTTCAGCTCAGAAGAATGCAAACCAACCTTTCCCAAACTCTCTCCATAAGGGAGGCTTGGAACTCCCAGGACTAACCCAGTCATCCCTCCCAGTACGCACCAGAGTGAGTCCATGTCTGCTCTATAGTACGGAGACCAAAGATCAACTGCACAATTTAGGACTACTGTACCATAATTTGAAAAAATAGTCTCATGGAATCACAAAGATAATGTCATGGTGGTTCGACTTAAAACTTAATATCTACTCATTACGCTGAATTGCAATAGTGATGCATAAATTGACTGAACTGTGCCCAAAAAATTGTGAATAATAGTTTAATAGGATGGCTAGCAAAGGACATCAGTGAGGAAAATTACCTTCATGAACCCCACAACTGGTTGAAGGACTTGCAAATACTTTCTAATATACAGAACTCATATTGGAAACAACCATCCTTGGCACATTCATTCATTTGCCTTATTTTGTTACATTAAAGCGTCCTAGAAAGTACAGTGCATTAATTCATTAAGAGTAGCTTATGGAGGTCCCTCTAGGCCAAAAATCGACTTTCCCAAGAGTGCAACCCACAACAGTCTACTAACTCCCATGCGTCTATTTATACCAGGAATATATCTTGATCCTCTCTACAAGATGCATAATGCAACATTGGAGTCACTTTAAGCTTGACATCTTGCTGAACTGGTAACTGGAAGCTCATCTCAACAGTTAACTGAGCAAAGTTTTCAGGAAGACCATGTATACAATGTATATACAGTATTGTGTGTTATTTATTATAAGGTCACTGGATATGGGGGGTTGTCAGGTATATATATTAAAACTCATTCAACTTTCCTCTATAGCAGCTCGCAAATAATATGCTAGAAGGCTAAAGTTCCAAATATCTCTATAGACACGATAGGTAAATGATATAACTGTACTTAATAAACCCATATTTTAAACGCTATGCAAAACATGTATTTTGCAAGCACGACACATTTAAATGATACAGATGGTGTTGTTTAATAGTGAAAATCTGTTTTTATAAACTGTTCTTGTCCAGTGTTTTTTCACTGAGCTTGCAGTTTTTTTTTATGTCAAACAGACTTGGTATGTCGTAAATTGGATATAGATGCATGATGGGCGTGTCAGTTTTAGTGATTATGCCACAGCTGTTCATGCAGAGCCTCTCCTGCTGGAGGTGTTTGGCCCCGTTCTTCCCGACATTCAAGTAAGTCATACTCTGTTTTAAGCTTGACACCTCCCACTTTGACATGTTACTTACTTTGGTCCTTTGTTCAAAATTGAGATGACCTGCATAACAGCATGCGCTGTGTATATTGAATTAAAATACTCCTACTCAAATGACAATTTCTCATTAGGCCTATTATGGCAATCTTGCTCTACTTATTTCATGAAGTGTGTATTGAGTAAGGAAGTTTGCAAGACCTTTAAATTTAATTTTCTATTTATTCCCAAATGAAAGATTAGCATATATTTTTCCGTATAATTTTTTTTAATAAAAACATTACAGTAGGAAGATAAAAATTGGCATAAATGCTAATGATTTTGCCTATACAGGAGCGAGAGACGTTTCTGAACACATTCCTGGACAAATATGGCCTTCGTTCCCAACAGCTGTAAGAGGAAACAAAATGTGAATATTCACCAAGTTTCACCTATGGCAATAACTGAAAAATTACCACAAGTAATTGTCACTGTAGAGTAGTTGAAAGATGAAATACTGTTCAATATTCAGATGTTAAGTTTGTGGCCATATCAAGGAACTCGTGCTAAATTGCAATTTTACGGTCAACAGTTAAGTTAGTAACTGTCAAAAGAACTCACCAAACTGGAAGACCATGTAGCTCCAACAATGGTTGTCAATGTGTATCCAAGAAAATATTTATAAACTTAATTTGATCTTATTACAGATGCAAGCATTGTTGCATTGCTATTCTTTATCATAAAATGTGCTTAGATGACCTGTAAAGCTTTACAATATTTTAATGTTAATGTTAAAATTTTGACCCACGATTATACTGGAAATAGAACCAGTATTTTACTTTTGTGTTATTATTTAATATTAAACTATTTGTATGTCTTCTTTATCATATTATAGTTATTTGTGAGATAACTTTTAAAGAACACAGTATATAAAACTGCTTTTAGTGTGCCTTGGGAATCAAACACCAAGTTAACAAATATGGTGGTGGCTGTGATAATTACAGCAGTGTTGTGGTAGTTGTGATAGTTGTCTAAGAGAAAATAGTGAGAGGGAGTAGAGGAAGATGGGGGGAGGGACAGCCTTTAATTTAAGAAAACAGAATAAGAAGACATTGGTGGAAGTCGGAAATACAACCGAGTTAAAGAAACTGAGGAGGCATTAGATCTTTTCAACAGATGCCAGCTTTAAGAATTAATCTATACTAACTGTACGAAGTTCTCAAGGTAATATCACAATTTTAAAGCTAAAAAAAACAAAAGTCAAGTTACTTGCAGTACCGTATACTAGATTAGTAGTCTGCTGACATTGGTGCACCCTGAAATGCAACCAGCTTAACACACTGGGATTGTGGATATGAAAATTATCCAATTAATGTTCTAGTGTATGGACAGAAAGAATGAACATGACAATCTTCAGATAAGGCAATTGCAAAGGAAATTTAATTCGACATGTCAGCACCTGCAGGACTGTCCAAGCTAATTTAGACGTTTATTTTATCTGATGTATATAGCACAAATTTTAAATTTATAATTACCACAAATGTAGATTTAGTCTAGTGTGACAGTTGCTTCATAGAATGCAGGGGAAGGGATGGCAGTTGGGTGAAAATTGCCCGGTTGTCTCAACCTACAAACACAAAGGAAACTGCAGATATCCTATTGCCCCATACAAGGCAACTCCTATCTCTATCCACCCAAATTATTACCATCTAACCTTCTCTTGTAACAATCCAGTGATCCCATGTCTAGTGTTACCCAATAATTTCTTTCATAGAGCAACAACCCTATTTTCAAACCAGTATCTACCCAGGGCTTTCCCCCGAGTCTAAGCTACTACAATTTGTATTCGTTGTTTCCAGTTCTATTGTGTATTTATATATTTAAATCTGTTTATATTCCACATGTTGCATCCCTTTCCATTTATGTACTTTAACCAAGTATTCCCCCTTGTTCTTCTTGCCCACATTATTTTTAACAAGTGGATCAAATGGCACACACTACAGTATTGAGGTATTTTAGAGATTTATCTGGATAATGAGTACCAGTTGTGACGATAATCTCCTTCAAGAGATTGAGCCTGCTCTTCCCTCCAAAATTACGTCTTCACAATTATATAAAAAGACTATGGAAGAAATGTCCAACAACGACAACAACACCAGCACCAGCAAGGCTTGCCAGGGTGAGCAGAAACGTATGCATCCAGCCACCTGTTCGAACTCCAACCACCAAACTACCCGTTGATCGCTACGGCTCCGCTGATTGGTCGCCGGTCTGGCTGCACCTGCACTCGCCCCCAATACTACCTGATGTCTGGGGTCGCCCCAACATCAGTCCTCAGAATGTTCCGTGCTTTCGTAGCCAGCACTCCTCCCAGCTAGACGTTAGCGTGTACTGAGAGAGGTGGTGGCTTTAAGCCAATATTCCAGCACCTCCCACTTAACTGTTGTATTGCACTTCTTGTTATTTTGCCTTAACGTAACTTTTCATTGTGTCATTTAAGTATTCTTATTATTTTGATTGATTGATTTTATTATACATATTTGTTTGTGCATTATTTTCATGTTTTGATTTATTTAACGTAATTAAAATTTCATTGTTAAAGTTTACTTGTGTTTTGTGTGTCTTCTCCTTACCTTACCACAGACGAAGTTCCAGTTTTTCTATTTTTTTTTATAACTATGTGACGAGGCCATACCCCTAGCCTTAAACAGCCGAACACCAACGCGTAACCGTCACAAGTTATATGGGGGCCTGTCCTAGGAGCTTCACTCAGGTACTGGTGACAAGTGGTAATTTATGGTAAGCGTATTTAACTTTGTTAACGTAGCTTTACTATTTTTCATTCAATTTCATTTTTTATAAGGTGCGGTGTATTGTGCATTACGAGAATAACATATAGTGAAGGTGAGACAACTTTGGATTACGTGGTGACTGTAGGCCGCAGTCATACTCTTAATTGGTCATCTCTCCCTCCTTGTTATTACTCGTATTTACCATCTATGTCCCTTGAATATTTCTCATTCTGACAGATCATCATATTGGTACCCTGGTACTGTGGTCTGCCCCGGGTCAAGAGTACCCAATCTTCTGCAATCTGACTGTAGGAGGACAAAGAGGGCCATAGTTCCTCTAGCTCGAACTTTAGTTGCTGAATTGGGACCTCAGCAGCAGTTCTCGTCACAAGTTGACACCTCGCACCCCTACACGTCAGTCAGAGATGATGATACATACAACGGTAGGGAATTAGCTTATTTTTTCAGAGCACAAAAGTTCGCTAATTCTGTAAGTATCATATTAAATTCAGTGGGAAAAACTTGCTTTATGTCCTATAGAGACTTGGCAAGGTATGCCCACATCCTTGGACTACCAATTTTACTTTTGAAGCATTTAACTGTTTCATTTGTTTTCGAAACTTTGTTTCATTTGTTAGTAGGATTTTCTTGCCCTTATTCTCTTACATGAGTACCGGGTACAAGATTTCCTGCGCCCTTGATTTAATTTAATCATTTAATATCTTTCACTTAACGTTAATTGTTAAAGATCACACAGGATAGGTGCCAGTTGCCACGTTGTCCTGTTTCTGACATTTCATTATTGAACATTCGTGTACCTTTATTTGCTAATTTCACCATGTTTCGTCTCCAAACTTTCCGTGCAAATCCAGCAGGTGAAATAGGGACTTTAAGTCGTGCCAAGAGGACTGAATTACAAACTCTTGCACATGAGTATCAACTAGAAGTTCCCTACCAAGCCAACAAAAATGACCTACACAACCTGTTGCTGGATTACTATTTAGAGCAAGGTAAGATAGACTCTGAAACTCATGAAACTTACTATATTGCAGATAAAACTGATTTGGCAACGCTGAAACTCAAACTAGAGCTGGCCAAGATTGAACGTGAGCAGCAAAGGGAAGCCCTCGAACAACAAGAACGAGCTGCTGCCATACGAAGGGAAGAACACGAACGCGAAGCCGCTTTGAGGAGAGACGAACAAGAACGCGAAGCTGCTTTGAGGAGAGAAGAACACGAACGTGAGGTCGCATTACTCCGTGAACGTGAAAGAGTACAGCTTGAAACCAAACAACGCGAGTTGGAAATACAACGCGAACATGACAAGCAACAAGCGACTCTGGCTCTAGAGTGTCGTCAACGCGAAATCGCCTTGGAAACTTCACACTTCACTCAACGCCAGCAAGCTACTGCCAATCTTCCCGTCAGTTTTAATATATCACATGCAAGTAAGTTAATGCCATCCTTTGTAGAAGCAGAAGTTGATGTGTTCTTTACCACCTTTGAAACCCTTGCTAATCAACTCAGTTGGCCTGTCGACCAATGGGCAACACTTCTCAGAGTCCATCTTACAGGTAGAGCTGCAGTCACACTCAGTACTTTGGCGTCTGAGAATGACTACTACACTCTGAAACAAGCAGTGTTAGACGCCTACCTACTTTCCACCGAAAGTTATAGAAGGAAATTCCGTGACCACCTGAAGGCAAGTACCACTACCTTCCTCGAGTTTGCTAACACGAAACGGAGGTATTTCATGAAATGGCTGGAAGCAGCACATGTCTCTACTTTTACAGAACTCGTGAACCTGATGCTTGTTGAAGAATTCTTGAGACGTGTGCCGCCTCCTGTCCGCCTCTACTTAGCAGATAAAGAAGAAACCGACTACCTGAAGTGTGCTAAGTCGGCTGACACTTACAGCCTCATCCACCGGCTGGACACCTGAACCATCCTCCAGTAAGAAGTCGTGGTACAGTTACGAGAAGGTGAGCCCCGATCAAGCTGGTTCACAACTGTACTGCAAGTATTGTAGACTCTATGGACATACCATAGACAAGTGTGGTAAGTCTCAATACAAGGGAACCACTGACCAACAACGACCCAAACCAACTCCTCCTAAGTCCGGTAAGCCTGTGATGAATGTTGGTGTTGATGTTAATGATCTTTCTCTTTTCAGTAACCACCTGTATACTGGAACTGTCCTCTGCCAACGGTTCAAATCCGGAGGGACGTTTCAAATTGAAGATCTTGAGGGACACAGCGGCTCTACAATCGATCATCTTGAAGTCGGCTGTGCCCAACATAGTCTACACCGGGGAAACGGTCTTCATCACTGACCTCACTGCTACTACTCCATACCCTCTCGCCAGAGTCCACCTGGATTGTCCCTACGTGAACGGGGAAGTCCAAGTCGCCGTCAGGGAAAAGCCTTTTCCCATGCCTGGAGTGCAACTTCTCCTAGGCAACGACTTGGCAGAAGACCTGCAACCAACCAACCTGATCGTCATGGACAAACCCCAGGTGTGTAACTCTGTGCCAAGTAACCCTATTCTTGAGTATGTTCCAGCAGAGGTTCAAGAGAGTGATGATGTTTCTCCTCCGGTTCTCGTGACCACCCGTGCACAAGCCGCACGTCCACAGCCAGCTGACTCTACTGCTACCGCTGTCCCTCAAGACCCTCAGAAACTACCCCCGCATCTGACCAAGTTGGAGTTCCGTAAGTTGCAGAGGGAAGATCTTACTTTAACACCATTGTTTTTCCAGGCTGAGACTCAACCCGACAGTATTCCTGGGTTCTTCCTAGAGAACGACTTGCTCTACCGCAGATATAGACCCAGTAAACTGAAGGAGGAGGACGATTGGGCCAACACCGAACAACTTGTGATTCCCACCAGCCTGCGGCCCACTATTCTACACCTGGCCCACGGAGCATTCTCCCACTACGGCTTCAACAAGACTTACCATGGGATTCGTCAAGACTACTACTGGCCAGGTATGGTAAACAACGTCAAACAGTACGTAAAACAGTGTCATACATGTCAGATGGCAGGCAAACCGAACGTCTCCATTCCCAGAGCACCACTGATTCCCATACAGGTGCCTGCGGAACCTTTCCACAGACTCATAAGACTGTGTTGGTCCTTTACCTCGGACCAGTTCAGGTAACGCCTACATCCTAACCATCCTGTGTCCTACCACCAGATTTCCCATAGCAGTTCCAGTGAAGAACATCACGGCTGCTACGGTTATCAAACATCTATTGAAGATCTTCACTCAATACGGATTTCCCAGGGAGATTCAAAGTGACTGTGGCACCAACTTCACCAGTGATCTCTTCAAAAGGACACTGGAGGAGTTCAACATCAAACAGGTATTGTCCAGCCCCTATCATCCTGCTTCACAGGGTTCTCTTGAACGTAGTCATCAGACCATCAAAGCACTCTTGAAAAAGTTTTGTAGTGAAACCTCAAAGGATTGGGATAAGCAGATTGACCTAATAATGTGTATTTTCAGAAGTCTCCCCAATGAGTCCCTAGGAGTATCTCCTTATGAGATGCTCTACGGCCGTAAGTGCCGTACTCCCCTTAAGGCTTTCAAAGACTCTCTCAGAGATGCCACCTTCAGTGAGCATCAGAATGTGCCCCAGTTTCTTCAAAACCTTCAGCACATTCTAGAGAGAGTCCACCGCTTTGCCCATGATAATCTATTGAAAGCCCAGGTGAGAATGAAGACTCATTACGACCAGACCAGCAAAGTAAGAAAATTCAAGCCGGGAGACTTCGTCCTTGCTTATTTTCCTATCCCAGGTTCACCTTTACAAAACAGATTTTCAGGACCCTACTGCGTCAAAGAGTGCAGGAATAATAATAATTATGTGATAGAGACTCCAGATAGGCGGCGGAAGACCCAGCTGTGCCACGTCAACCTCCTGAAGCAATATAATGGTACTCCTCCCACTGTCTTGACTAATTATTCCACATTCACAGAACCCTACATCCACAGTGAGACCTTCCCAGCTTCTCCTCCCGAAAGCACTGACAAGGAGTCAGCGCTTTCTAATTCCGAAATCCTTAATGATCTTCCCAAATACTTTCAGGATAATCATAGTGCACCTCTCGTCAAGATCTTCAGAGAACATCAAGAGTTGTTCAGAGATGATCCCCAAGAGTGTAATGTTACCCAGCACGACATCCAACTGCTCCCCGACACCCGGCCGATTCGTCAACCCTTCTACCGAATCAGCCCGAGCAAGAAGGAAGTCATGCGTGCTGAGGTGCAATACCTCTTGGATCATGGACTGGCTACACCTTGTGAGTCCCCCTGGGCCTCACCTTGTATCTTGGTGCCCAAACCCCAAGGTAAGGTGCGGTTGTGCACTGACTATCGAAAACTGAACTCTGTCACTGTCAAGGATGCTTACCCCTTGCCAAGGATAGATGACATCCTTGATGCCATTGGTAGTGCCCAGTACTTGTCCCAAGTGGACTTGCTTAAGGGGTACTATCAAGTGTGTCTAACGGAGCGCGCTAAAGAGATATCTGCCTTCATCACTCCTTTTGGACTTTTCAGATATGAACGCCTTCCTTTCGGACTATGTAATGCCCCGGCCACCTTTCAAAGAGCTGTCAACCGTGTCATCCAGGGCTTGGATAACACATACGCCTACCTGGACGATATCGTCGTAGCCTCCAACTCCTGGAGTGAACATCTGCTCCAGCTGCGACGTCTGTTCTCCAAGCTCCTGACAGCCGGCCTCACCATCAACCTGGGCAAGTCCACTTTCGCGAAAGGTAAAGTGCGTTATCTGGGTCATGTTATTGGGAGTGGCAGCATAGCTCCGTTAGACTCGCACACTCAAGCCATCCTACAGTATCCACAGCCTACCACCAGGAAGCAGCTCCTGCGCTTCCTTGGTCTTGCCTCTTACTACCGTAGGTTTGTGAGGAATTTCAGTACAGTCGCCACACCTCTAATTCTATTAACCAGTCCCAAGCAACGGTATAATTGGACCATGCAGCAAACCGTTGCTTTCGAACAACTCAAATTCCTCCTCTGTTCTAACCCCATTCTCGCCTCTCCAGATATCACCAAGCCTTTCGTCCTTCATGTCGACGCCAGTGGTACCGGCGTTGGTGGTGTCCTGATGCAACTACGAGGCGAGGAGGTTCTACCTGTCAGCTACTACAGCTACAAACTGAAACCACACCAGAGGAACTACAGCACTATTGAAAAGGAGCTACTATCCATCGTCCTGAACCTCCAACACTTCGCTCCGTACCTACAAGGCGCCAGGTCTACCACCATCTTCTCAGACCACAACCCTCTCCGCTTCCTACATCAAGCCCAATTCACCAACCAGCGTCTTCTACGATGGGCTCTGTATTTACAAGACTTCAACCTGGAGATCCGCTATATCAAGGGTTCTGACAACACCATAGCCGATGCCCTCTCCAGAGTTTATGAAGTAGAAGCGACTCCATCCATTACTCCACCACATAACGACGTACTTCTTCCAGAACCGCAGGCTTCGGGGGAGAGTTGTGACGATAATCTCCTTCAAGAGATTGAGCCTGCTCTTCCCTCCAAAATTACGTCTTCACAATTATATAAAAAGACTATGGAAGAAATGTCCAACAACGACAACAACACCAGCACCAGCAAGGCTTGCCAGGGTGAGCAGAAACGTATGCATCCAGCCACCTGTTCGAACTCCAACCACCAAACTACCCGTTGATCGCTACGGCTCCGCTGATTGGTCGCCGGTCTGGCTGCACCTGCACTCGCCCCCAATACTACCTGATGTCTGGGGTCGCCCCAACATCAGTCCTCAGAATGTTCCGTGCTTTCGTAGCCAGCACTCCTCCCAGCTAGACGTTAGCGTGTACTGAGAGAGGTGGTGGCTTTAAGCCAATATTCCAGCACCTCCCACTTAACTGTTGTATTGCACTTCTTGTTATTTTGCCTTAACGTAACTTTTCATTGTGTCATTTAAGTATTCTTATTATTTTGATTGATTGATTTTATTATACATATTTGTTTGTGCATTATTTTCATGTTTTGATTTATTTAACGTAATTAAAATTTCATTGTTAAAGTTTACTTGTGTTTTGTGTGTCTTCTCCTTACCTTACCACAGACGAAGTTCCAGTTTTTCTATTTTTTTTTATAACTATGTGACGAGGCCATACCCCTAGCCTTAAACAGCCGAACACCAACGCGTAACCGTCACACAGTAAATATACAAATAGAATTTAAAGCTACAAAATGCATTGCAGCTATATTACTACTCTATAAGCAATTACACCTGGCACAGCACTGACTATGCTTTTGAATCACCTTTTATGGATTAGTACAATTAAGCTTCTGCAATCATTGGTCATCCTACGAGTCCATTTTTGTTCAGGTATACAAGAGCATGCAAGCTTTGCGACGGCATTTGAATGTACACCACTTGTATGCCTATACTGGATTAACTTTACCTTTAGCTGTACAATTTTTCGATTAAATAAATATCTAATATTTTAGCCCCACACAAGAGTAAAAAAAAAAAAAAAAAAAAAAAAAAGTGATTGGGCTAAGTCATTGTTATGGTAGACAGATTTCCTGCTGCTTCCCACTGCAGTGCTTTTCAACTATTCAATGAACCGCCACCAGATCAACAATATTCAGTAAACAAACTATGAGACATGAGAACAAGCAAAATAATGGCAGCACCACACTACATGGGTCAACACCTGCCTCATTGATAAAATTGAGCAATTAGACAGCACTAATTCCTCTGCTTAGATTACTAATGTTCATTAGCATTTTAAGTTCAGGGGGGACTGTTGGCAAATCACTAATTATTGAATGCTTGGAATACTTGAGAGTCCAGGCATGAGCTTTTAAAAGATATCAATTAAACATAGGCATCAAAATGTGCCCAAGCATGCCCACCATTCTGGCAAAACTTAATAAAAAAAAAAATAAATAAATAAAAAGGCTCAAGTGTCTACATTAGGAAATATCATCCATTTAAGGTGTCAAATAAAAGTTACTTTATTATTACCTTCTCATAATACTCTTTACTTTGAAAATTGGGAGACGAGATCAAGATTAAAAAAATCAAAGTAAAAATTAGCAACAAGTAGCTTTTAGGATGCTAAAGAAATAAATATAGCAGGAACAACAACAAAAAAAGTTTACAGTTGGGCAATTTATTGAATATATGAACAATAAAAGGAACCACTCATTATTTCTCCCAATACAATGAAAGAAAATTGTATTACAAAACCATAATGACTGAGCTGTTGAATGACTATCAGTGTCAATGTCAACCATTTAAGTCTATATAAAAAAAAAATCCAGTGACAAAATTAATTCCACATTGGGATTCTACAAGGATTCAAAAACATACATGGAATGAATATCAACTTTTTTTTGTCCTTTTATTATTTTCCACTTTTTTTTTTACATTTTCAATTTTGATATATGTGTCTTACTAGCAACAGATGCCAGAGGTTACCATGGAGCTTGACAGAAAACACTCGATCCAGGAGCACACTTTACATCAGTCAACACCTAATGAGTGCAAAGCTTAGCCATAAAATGATAATGCTTGAATGGTTTGTAACTGTGGATGCTCTGCAACAAAAACCATATCTATCTTGAGTATAATTATGGCAATTACATACCAAAATATAATGAAAATTTAAGAAAAAATATTCTTTGGTCCACATGTTATCACAAATACATCACCATACAAAAATTCTAAATATACAAGAAACTTAGCTATAGTGCAATCTTAAATCAACAATGTGATTGAGCCTCTGATACTATGAATACAGATCATCTGTAAGAGTTGCATTGGATAATTACAGTATATCAAAGCAACACTGTTCAAGGCTCAATGGAGAAAATAATGCAGGCAGGCACTCCTTCCCTCCCTCCTGTATCTGCCACAAAGATATTTCTATCCCACTCCACAACAACGAGACAGCCTGGGGAATCTCAATACTTTGATTAACCAGGTTACACAAGCATAATTCTGAATATCAAGATCTTAAAACTACAAGATAAAATTCTATTAAATTTCCTATTAACTACATGTAACCTGGTTTAACCCAAGCATAATACAGAACCATTAACCTGTGCAGATACTACTCGATCTCATAGAGCATGTAGAAGTGATCATTATTGGCGGGCGCCAGTGGGTGGCCTGGTGGTATGGCCACAAATCCAAGGAACATGAAGGTGCGGATCAGCATAGCTGAAAAAAAAAAAAAAAATATTGCCATCAGACTGAATGTACATTAAAATACAATGTGTGCTTTTAGTAATACTGTACAGTATTGTATACACTTTCTGGTAAAACATTTTATGCAATCATTTTATCTGAGAATCTATATACTGTACTACTATACTTTATTAATTGTAAGTGCTGAAAAATAAACTTCACAATTTTTATCAGCAGCAATGCACCATTAATGGAAGTTGGCTTACTTGGCAAGGCAATAAATTACGTAAAAGCATGTTCTTTAGCATAAAATAAGATCATAACATTGTAGAAGTTATCTGGAAGTCAAACCTATATCCCTGCAGAATAGCAGCCCTATGCACTGTCACATTTTCCAGTCGGAATTTAAATGTATCCAATATTTATGACCTTATTTATTAACTTAAGATTTACGACAAGTTTCGTAAGTTACATACAATTACCCGTGTCATGTTTAGCTTTATGTTATGTTCTATTATGTTTATGTTGGGTTAGGATGGCTTGCCAAATAACATTAATAGACAGCTTTGTCAAGGGACAAAGTTTTAACAAGATGTCAGGATTTGTGGAGTTTACAAGCATTAATAAAAATTATCAGCAAAATGAGAGTACAGTACTGTCGTATATTAAATTTGTTTGGAATAAATGTGTGTAACTCAGGTTGGCTGCACCACCTCTGACAGTGACACATTATGCCACATGACAAACCTGTTGAAAGCATACTACATACAGCATCCACCATCCAAGTATGTATAAGGAGTTACATTTACAGTGATTAAAAATATTGTCTTTCACCAGAGAAGCGGTGGCCTTAGTCAGTTGGCAACCACCCCCAAATAACACCATTCCATCACTTGTGCACAAGTAATTTTAAATGTGTTCAGGTAGCATTTCGGTCTAGTCTTGTGGCACCCTAGACCACTACCCCTAATGTGTCTCGTCTTGAAAAAAAAATTACAAAAAATTAACTCGACACTGAAATTTGCAGGTTCATTACATTGAACTGCACAATTATTAAGAGATAGCGCCAAGCCGGGAAACTAGCTCGAACTTCACAAGTCTTATCACTATCCACTGTCTTGGGAACTGCAAGCTACCATACAACAACCTTATTCAAAAATTGTCATTTATCATTATACAGTACTGTACAGTGGAACCTCTTAACCCTTAAACTGCGCATGGCGTATATATACGCCCTGAGTAACATGTCCCATGGTGCGCATGGCGTATATATACGCCATAGGGTGCCAGGCCTGATTCAAATGGCCCGCGGCTACACGGGGTTCACAGTAGCTTCCTCAGGGCTCTTGTAAACAGATGCCATTTTAAAAAAAAATCGTGGGTAATATTCTCAAGTGTGAGAGGCACAGTACTGTTGGAGCAACCAAGGCCGGCGCACGCAGCATGAGCAAACAGCATTGATGTTCAGCTTGTGACCACAGCATCGCCAAAAAATGTCAAAATAAATATATAATTGTTATTATTTAGCGATGACAATATTACAGATGACCCATGACTGTGATATAAGTAACCAGGGTTGTGATAATAGCAGGATTGTTGTAATGATTAGTGCTGTGGGAGGAGTGATGCTGAGAGACGGAGGGAGACAGCATCGTTTACTAACTGTGTGGCCACCTGTTATTGTTTCGCATTCACCATACCAGGTCAGTGATTCTCTATGGTGAACACAAATGTAGATACTTATATATAATGTGTGTATTAGTGTAATAACAGCAAAAGGATTATGCTGGGAGGAGCCATATGGGTGACGGAGGTGACGTCATCTGCATGATTTGTCTAGCTGTTTAGAGTGTGGCCACTATGCTCTTTGGGCGCACTACAAGCTTAGGTGTACAGTTACGGTGCATAAAACATGTAGATATTTATATATAATATGTGTATATAGGGTAATAACACTGCAAAAGGTATTGTTGGGGGAGAAAGTTTAGTGCGTGTGACCTTGAAAGAGTGAGGGAGTCGCCAGCCGCCATCTGTGTATAGCGACGACTCTTAGTGCCTGAACTAACTATATCAGCTTAGCTGTACAGTTGTGGTGAACAAAATATACACATACTTATATATAACGTCTGTATATAGTGTAATAACACCACAACTGGTATTGTTGGGGGAGAAAGTTTAGTGCGTGTGTTGAGGGAGTGGCAGCGAGTGGCTGGCTGGTGTGTGGCGGTAACTCCTCGTTGCTTTTCGACTCTCAATACCAACTTAGTGGTTCGTTATGGTGACCAAAACATGCCAATACTTATATATAACCTGTGTATAGAGTGTAATAGCAGCAAAACTATTTGTTTATAGTTTTATAAACATAATTGAATCACTAATATGCACATCATACTTTTGAGTATAGCGATTATTAACCACTTATTATATAAATATATTACAATACACACTATTGAATAATATTACTGCAAAAAAACTAAGAAAAAATCAATCGGAGACATTGAAACAATTAGGTAATAATATCTTTGTGGCAACTCCCATCTGTCAACGCGGGTGACGCTGACCGGGTCTGACGACTGCTCTGTCAACGCCCACTTTTTGCCAGACTTCCTCGGTCAATTGCGCCCAAAATATGTCGCCTACGATTTTTTTTTTTTTTTCCGTGCTCAGGGGACAAATTAACATGTTTAGAAGACGAAAAAAAATTTGAATTTTTTTTTCTTGCGCACAGGGGTGTAAATGTCCCAAGGACCCCTGAGCAGTGTAAGGGTTAATGAGTTTAATCCGTTCTGGCACCGAGCTCGTTACCTGGAAAACTCGTCTTTTGAAACAAATTTCCCCATTTAAAATAAAGGAAATAAATTTAATCCGTTCCACTCCCAAAAACATCCATACTTTTATGACTATGTAAATATAATATTGCACATGTAAATATAAATGTTTTGTTGTAGTGTTTTAATATTTACTTTACCTTATGAAGAGTAGTTGCTGGCTTGAGGGAGACGATGGGGAGGTGGGAAGGAGGAGAGGGGTTATGGTGTGGAAGGAGAATCCACCTCGTGAGTCAGGCAGACTCTCTCCTTGGGAATTTCACCCAAATTTCATTTCAAATGTCACACAAGGATGCGTTAGACCAGCACCAAATAAAAAACTACGTTGATTACACTCGTTGTCAACAATATAATAGTCTTACCACGAAGATACAATACAATGCCGTTTTCTCAAATAGGCAATGTGGTTATTAAAGAAAACGGAAATTTCATGGCAAACATGTATACAATCCCCAAGTCGATCGGATAAGAATTGGATTTTATAGAAATATTTGCTCAAATGACGCTCGAGCGCGGTGTTTGGGTGCATTCAAGAGAAAAAAAGTGTGTTACGTTCAAGCGACATATACCTGCGAAAGTGATAACACTTTCATAAAGTGTTATCACAAAGTGATAAATTAAACATTTTCACACACCGGGTTGTCACTGCTTTATCAGGGCAGCTTTTCCAAGAATGCTTTTCTTGAAAACCTTTTCAAACATTCCAAACACTTCCCTGATCTCAGTGGAAGAGGCAGCATCCTCCCTTACCTCCTCATTCCCTTACTAATGGTGTAAATTGTTGATGAGGACCTGCCATACTTCCTTGTGAGATCAATCACACAGACACCACACTCATGCTTTGCTATAATTTCCTTCTTTAAATCCACAGTAATTGTGTCTTTCTTCCTCTTGACAACACTATCTTTAGCAAGCAGCTTCTTTGGAGACATCGTGTGTTACAAATTGTAGTCGCAAAACCACTAAAAACCCAAAGAAAAGCTCAAATAAATCCAGAGGGATGCTTGTAGTGTGAGATACAACAACACTGGCGTCGGAGGCGTCCGAGAATTTGCGAGAACCAGCGAGACGCTAGGAAGCGCCATGTGGTTTCACTCGTTAATAGAGGCGAGCTTGTCAATAGACACAAATTTGCTGTGAGTGGCTTGCTCGTTACTGGAAAAACTCGTTAATAGAGGTTCCACTGTACTTCAATCTATATAAAATAAAATGTCTGTCCAAATGGAAAAAGCCAAATGCTTAGGGTTGGTCTCGTCCAATCATTCAAGATGATATAGGAAGGGGTGGGGGGGTATGTGGTTATCAAAGGCCAGTCAGGGTAGGCCTCAGTGCCACCCTGTAAGAAATATTGGCATCTATGAATGACACTTGCTATTTTCGTTGTCTGAAATTGGGGGATGCATTTTCCAGAGTTAGTTTTTCAGTACTTCATAATACAGTATTACATTTATCAAGGGTGAAGGGGAGAGGGGAAGAGGAGGTGGGAAAATAATAGGGGTATGGCACCTGGATACCCAAACTAGTATCCATTAAATCTTACAGGAACTGATGGAAGGTAGTATCATCGATCCCTATGCAATGCACAACTATTAAAATTTTATAACTTCTTAATTACAAAAATGTAATAGTGTGGGGCAAGTTACTGTACTAGAACGTAGCAAGTTTTTCAAGATAGTACAGTATTTATGAAATGACATGGGGTAAAATAATGTCATTTATATTTGGGGGGAGCAGGGTTATCCCATCCCGTCTCACTATTGAAACCATGGTCCCTAAAAAAATATGGGTCACAATGAAAGTGAAAGAGGCTCAAGTAACAACATACTGGAGTGAACAATATGAAAGCAAATGCTGAATAGAACCAGTGAAGAGCAGGGGTGCCATAGGCACAATCAGAGAACACTGTATAAACATCAGAGGTCCTCGGTTGTTCGACATCCTCCCAGCGAGTACTGTACAAGAAATATTACCGGAACACCTGTGGATATAATCAAGAGAAACCTAGACTGTTTTCTAAAAAAAAGTGCCAGACCAACCGGGCTGTGGTGGGTATGTGGGCCTGCGAGCCGCTCTAAGCAACAGCCTGGTGCACCAAGCTCTCAAATCAAGCCAAGCCTGGCCTGGCCTGGCCTGGCCTGGCCTTCTGCCAGGCTTGGGGAGAAGAACAACTCCCAGAACCCCATCAAGCAGGTATGAAAATAATTTATAAATTCCAATGAGACTATATGGCTTTTATTATAAACTAGCTGTACCCGGCCATGCGTTGCTGTGGCTCAGCAACGCATGTGCGTTGCCGAGCCACAGCAACTTTCCCCCCATCTTCCAGTCCTCCCCAAAATTTCCCCCGTCCCGTCCCCTCATCCTCCCAACCATTCCCCACTCATCCGTCCCCTCATCCTCCCAACCATTCCCCACTCATCCGTCCCCTCATCCTCCCAACCATTCCCCACTCATCCGTCCCCCCATCCTCCCAACCATTCCCCACTCATCCGTCCCCCCATCCTCCCAACCATTCCCCACTCATCCGTCCCCCCATCCTCCCAACCATTCCCCACTCATCCGTCCCCCCATCCTCCCAACCATTCCCCACTCATCCGTCCCCCCATCCTCCCAACCATTCCCCACTCATCCGTCCCCCCATCCTCCCAACCATTCCCCACTCATCCGTCCCCCCATCCTCCCAACCATTCCCCACTCATCCGTCCCCCCATCCTCCCAACCATTCCCCACTCATCCGTCCCCCCATCCTCCCAACCATTCCCCACTCATCCGTCCCCCCATCCTCCCAACCATTCCCCACTCATCCGTCCCCCCATCCTCCCAACCATTCCCCACTCATCCGTCCCCCCATCCTCCCAACCATTCCCCACTCATCCGTCCCCCCATCCTCCCAACCATTCCCCACTCATCCGTCCCCCCATCCTCCCAACCATTCCCCACTCATCCGTCCCCCCATCCTCCCAACCATTCCCCACTCATCCGTCCCCCCATCCTCCCAACCATTCCCCACTCATCCGTCCCCCCATCCTCCCAACCATTCCCCACTCATCCGTCCCCCCATCCTCCCAACCATTCCCCACTCATCCGTCCCCCCATCCTCCCAACCATTCCCCACTCATCCGTCCCCCCATCCTCCCAACCATTCCCCACTCATCCGTCCCCCCATCCTCCCAACCATTCCCCACTCATCCGTCCCCCCATCCTCCCAACCATTCCCCACTCATCCGTCCCCCCATCCTCCCAACCATTCCCCACTCATCCGTCCCCCCATCCTCCCAACCATTCCCCACTCATCCGTCCCCCCATCCTCCCAACCATTCCCCACTCATCCGTCCCCCCATCCTCCCAACCATTCCCCACTCATCCGTCCCCCCATCCTCCCAACCATTCCCCACTCATCCGTCCCCCCATCCTCCCAACCATTCCCCACTCATCCGTCCCCCCATCCTCCCAACCATTCCCCACTCATCCGTCCCCCCATCCTCCCAACCATTCCCCACTCATCCGTCCCCCCATCCTCCCAACCATTCCCCACTCATCCGTCCCCCCATCCTCCCAACCATTCCCCACTCATCCGTCCCCCCATCCTCCCAACCATTCCCCACTCATCCGTCCCCCCATCCTCCCAACCATTCCCCACTCATCCGTCCCCCCATCCTCCCAACCATTCCCCACTCATCCGTCCCCCCATCCTCCCAACCATTCCCCACTCATCCGTCCCCCCATCCTCCCAACCATTCCCCACTCATCCGTCCCCCCATCCTCCCAACCATTCCCCACTCATCCGTCCCCCCATCCTCCCAACCATTCCCCACTCATCCGTCCCCCCATCCTCCCAACCATTCCCCACTCATCCGTCCCCCCATCCTCCCAACCATTCCCCACTCATCCGTCCCCCCATCCTCCCAACCATTCCCCACTCATCCGTCCCCCCATCCTCCCAACCATTCCCCACTCATCCGTCCCCCCATCCTCCCAACCATTCCCCACTCATCCGTCCCCCCATCCTCCCAACCATTCCCCACTCATCCGTCCCCCCATCCTCCCAACCATTCCCCACTCATCCGTCCCCCCATCCTCCCAACCATTCCCCACTCATCCGTCCCCCCATCCTCCCAACCATTCCCCACTCATCCGCCCCCCCATCCTCCCAACCATTCCCCACTCATCCGCCCCCCCATCCTCCCAACCATTCCCCACTCATCCGTCCCCCCATCCTCCCAACCATTCCCCACTCATCCGTCCCCCCATCCTCCCAACCATTCCCCACTCATCCGTCCCCCCATCCTCCCAACCATTCCCCACTCATCCGTCCCCCCATCCTCCCAACCATTCCCCACTCATCCGTCCCCCCATCCTCCCAACCATTCCCCACTCATCCGTCCCCCCTTCCTCCCAACCATTCCCCACTCATCCGTCCCCCCATCCTCCCAACCATTCCCCACTCATCCGTCCCCCCTTCCTCCCAACCATTCCCCACTCATCCGTCCCCCCTTCCTCCCAACCATTCCCCACTCATCCGTCCCCCCTTCCTCCCAACCATTCCCCACTCATCCGTCCCCCCTTCCTCCCAACCATTCCCCACTCATCCGTCCCCTCTTCTCCCAACCATTCCCCACTCATCCGTCCCCTCTTCCTCCCAACCATTCCCCACTCATCCGTCCCCTCTTCCTCCCAACCATTCCCCACTCATCCGTCCCCTCTTCCTCCCAACCATTCCCCACTCATCCGTCCCCTCTTCTTCCCAACCATTCCCCACTCATCCATCCCCTCTTCCTTCCCAACCATTCCCCACTCATCCGTCCCCTCTTCTTCCCAACCATTCCCCACTCATCCGTCCCCTCTTCTTCCCAACCATTCCCCACTCTTCCAGTCCCTTTGGCCTCCCCAACATCCCCCACTCCAGCATCCGCTCATCCTCCTAACCATTCCCCACTCCATAGTCGTCGTCGTCGTCGTTCTCCTCCTCCTCCTCCTCCTCACTACCCCATTCCCCTCTTCATCCCTAACATTCCCCACTCCCTCGTTCAATGCATTCCCAAATGATCTGATGTTCCCATCAGAAAATTGGGATCATCAAATGATCTGATGTTCCCATCACTGAAATATAAGACAGTTAAAAAACGAAATAAAAACAATAAAAAAATAAGAAAATAAACTATACTCGGGAAATGAACGGTATGGTAAACAACACGGCTCAATTCCAACGCAACGTCACAAAAATTAAATCAAAATGAAAAGCAATTGAAATCTATGAAAATTCAATTTGTCAATGCAATCAGAAACATTGAAATGGAATCATAATGTATTAAGTATTGTGTGTGTGTTGCTCTTACGTGCAACAGATGACGTCGTTTCTTAAAAAACTAATTATTTTACCTGTCACAGGTGTGGCATCTATACTTAGGAAATGGTACACAACACAGCTCAATTTCAAAGCAATGTCACAACATAATTCAATCAAAATGTAAATAAATTGAAATTTATGAAAATTAAATTTAACAATGCAATGGGAAACATTGAAATGGAATCATAACATTTAGTATAGCGTGAGTTGCTATTATAAGCAACAGATAGCGCTGTTTAAAAAAAAAAATGTTTTTACATGTCACAGGTGTGGCATCTATATAGTCGATATATAAAAACACGCGAGTATTCAAATGGAACGTTGTGTCAAAATTTCAAAGCCATTGGTGAAGAACTTTTGGAGATTACAGCATGTGTTGCTCTTATGTCTAACAGATGGCACTTTTTAAAAAAAAGCACGTTTTTTCCTGTCACAGGTGTGGCATGCATATGGTAGATATATAAAAACACGCGCTTATTCGAATGCAACGTTGTGTCAAAATTTCAAAGCCATCTGTAAAATGGTTTCGAAGATTTCCCTTGCATGAAAAACAAACAGTTTAAAAAAAAAAAAAAAGCATATTTTTTCCATCACAAACATGACATCTATATAATATGTACATATAAACCCGCTTGGATGTGAATGGAACGTTGTGTGAAAATTTCAAAGCAATCGGTGAAGAACTTTTGGAGATTAGCGATTTTGAACAAACATTTCCATTTTTATTTATATAGATTTGCAGCCCTGATCAAACTTGCATACTTTTAGCTTTAAGTCCATATGATTATGCACCCCAAGACAATGCACAAAACCTGTCCGAAAAAGCACACAAGGCATCCCTACCACAGACGCCCAGTTGCTGTGTTTTAAATAGCCATTACAAAATATATTGCACTATCTGGGAAATCAACTATGAGCAGCTAACTTTGAGAAATAACATCAAAATGCAACCTATATATAAAGAGTAATACAGTATTCAGGACTATGAAAAGTCGTAGATTTAAATAGCTATGAATTCGTGCACTTCCAATTCAGAACATGGTATAAAACAAATTAAGCTGGAGAACAATAAATGCAGCTCCACCTTCATGTGGAGCTGCATCATTCATTTGCCACACTATGTAGCAAATGTTAAAATAGCTACCTACATGATACCTGCTTGATGGGGTTCTGAGAGTTCTTCTCCACAAGCCCAGCCCTAGGCCTGGCTTGACTTGTGAGAGCTTGGTTCACTGGGCTATTGCTTTGAGCAGCCCGCAGGCCCACATATCCACCACAGCCTAGCTGATCCAGCACTCCTTTGAGAAAATTATCTATTTTTCTCTTGAAGACGTCCACGGTTGTTCCGGTAATATTTCTTATACTCGCTGGGAGGATGTTCAACAACCGTGGACCATGGATGTTTATACAGTGTTCTCTGATTGTGCCTATGGCACCCTGGCTCTTCACTGATCCTATTCTGCATTTTCTTGTGATTTATGTGATTTACTTGGCCAAGTGAGCTGCTGCACCAAAGATCACACCAGTTATGTCAACAGGCTTTTATAAAAAGTTGAGCCAATTTGTTTTTCACCTAAAGTACTAAAAGTTACCAAATCTAAGTTGTAATAACTTATTCATAAAGCATTTATACAAGGGAATGTACAAATTAAACCAAATTAAAGTTTTCCCAACCTCGATCACTGCGGTCCTTCTTGAAGCAAATTAGTACATGAGAGCATCCAAGGACTTCCTCAGCATACTCCAATAGTGACACAAATGCCTCTTTGCTGCCCTCTGGTAGATGCAAGATGGACAAGTATAGACGGCGGCCAACTACGACAGTTTCCCATAGCACCGTCGTCTGTTCCGCCAATTGAAATTCAAAACTCAAACGGACACAACCGCTTTGAGCTGCAGACACCACTTCAGTACCCTGAAACGCAAACAATTGATTAAAACACCTTGAAAGCTGCTCAGGTATTAATTTATATCTTTTTTTTTTTTTACACTTTTATTGTTTGTATATTTACTATTTATAAAACAATTTAGTTATGAAAATAAGCAAATTGCAGTACTGTACCATACAGAAATGTGAGAAATAATCGGAACATGCCATTTTATGCTGAAAGCAAGGTCTAAACTTGGGAAATGATAGTTACCAAATATTGGCTGGACTATACCGAAATTGCCATATCATAAAATTCTAACATCTGTACTGTACCACACTGGGTCACTAGCCATCATCAATTATCACAGGAACAAACAAAAACTTACCGACACAGGTTTACAACGAGTGCCGGCCACAGGGGGCTCTGAAGGTTTCCCCACGCCGCTGCCCTCTGCACTAGTAGACACATAGGCGGCATGGGGAGCATCAAACCCACCACCGAGGCCCTGCGCCCAGGTGAACTGAGAAGTGGCGCATTCCTCCACTCATACTACTAGAGTCCGTGCTGGAAAATAAGAGTACACAACAATAAATAGTGTATAAAGCAGAGCATAGGAAGTCTTAAGCTCCATATATTGTCACTATAGCACTGCAACTGTGACTAGTTAATAATTTACTAAGGATTTGTGTAAACTGGCCCAACTATAATTGTGCAAATAAAGTCATGGAATTTAATTTTAATTAGCAAAATATCATAAGCATGACATTTCATTATCAGTAATTTAGTCTTGTGTTGTACATTAAGAATCTAGTCTTATTTTATGGCTACTGTATGTGAAATAAAAATTACTTAATTTTTATGTGCAACTGAAAAATTAATAATACAGCTAAGAGATATACATTGCCTCTACATCTGTGATCAACATGGACAAAACTTATTTGTTTATTTTTAATTCATTGTGTTGAGGACAGGCAGCCAGTGTGTACATAGATGTAAGGCTTATAGAGGTTTCCATTTCCGCAAAGTTGAGGATGCAACTCAACAACACGCCAACTCTAAGTACCTGTTTACTACTAGGTAAACGGGTGCATTAGGTTATAGGAAATGCGCCAACTATTCCTTTCCCACCCGGGATTCAAACCCCAAAGTCCTGATTGTGAGTCAATAACCAGCCTAACTTTAATCATTAATCACAATGATTACAAAAGCAGCAAGTGCCTTTATAAATTCAAATGATATTTTATATATAATACTACATATGCAATGCTCAACAATAACACTAAGCAACCATAAAGGTACATACTGTAATTGGCAATTAAGAGAATACAGTACTAGGGCATTTTACCTATTATAATAGGATACTAGAAAATGTCAGAGGATGCTTTCTATTTTTATAACATGAAAATCACACATTTTCTGACAAATTATCAGAACAGTATACTGTACATACTGTATTTGCACGGCAACAAAAATTGAGAAAAAGTACAGAGTAAAGGCTGAGTTTAAAGATCATATTTAGACAAACCTTCTAGCCCATGTAAGCTGATACTCACACATTAGCATTACTGTACTGTGCTCTGACCCACATTTATGCCTGCTCTCACCTAGCTCTTGTGCCACATCCCATTGGGCTAAGATGCCTACAATTTTCAATTTGGGGGACTATTTTTAACCTTGCCCTTTCATACAAACATTTATGATACTTGAACAGTTTTTGCACACCCACTGACTGGTAGGTCCACATGAGCAATCATACTTGTCAATGTCGCTGATGGTCACATTATACTTTAAATATATGTACAGCAGATTAATTTATAAACCCAAAAGTACAGTATAGAAAAAATAGCAATTTAGAGACACTAGAGATATGTGGAATATGCTATATAAAATAACTATAGTACTGTATTGCAAAACGGTATTGGACCTTGTTCATGTTTCTAGGATTTTTTCCCAGAAA
>NC_091212.1:30466008-30499473 GCF_040958095.1 Procambarus clarkii
CATCACTGGAAGATGAAGTATCAGCAGACTTCTAAACGTGCGAATGAATATTACAACAGCCGCGCCCGCCTATAATGTCACTAGATCAATTGGTAACTCCCGTCACCCGACAGTCAAGGCCACAATGAAGCTCGCCGCCCTTCCACGTTGGTTGTAGTCTTGTTACTAATTGATGCACACGTCTAGAATAATAATAATAGTGTCATTCTGAAGAAAATTTTTACTATTTATTTTTTGTATAACCATATCCACACTGGCTGTCGCTAAATTATCCAGCCGAATGAGAAGGATACAAATTTCTTTGGTGTAGGCAATCCTGAGTATGCAAAATTCCCATTAGTGGTACCTAGGCCATTCAAAATAAATTCGACAATTAAGTTTAATTCTTTCCACGTCCATTTCCACAATCAGTTCTTCATTAGTTCAAACACAAAAATCTTTCACATTCAGGTAGGTTTCCTTCTTTTCTACAGTTGCTAGTTTATAGAAAGATTATGACACGAAACACTAACAGCACACACGGTCTGCAGGCAATAACCGAGGCGAGAACCTCTATGCCAATATTTAATAGGGCAACAAGCATCACTTGCTAATTTACAGGCAGAAGACGCGAGGCGTCTGCCCTACCAGGATGTCGAGGCTCGTCTGGCCGGTGTGTTTTGCCCGCTGCCCACTAAGACTACCTCACTGTTTTCGCAACCACACTACCCTTTTGTCCTGACACCACTCCACTGCCAGCACTCTCATCACCCCCCCCCCCCTACCCCCAAACACGCACTAAACACCTGACACTCCCTCCTCCCCCAACCTACCTAACCAGAGCGCTGCACTCTTTGACCCGACTATTATTGAAATGGGTATTATCTACAATAGCTTAATTATTACCTGATAACTGACAAAAAATAGAGCGTCATTATTTAATTTACAGAAGGCAAAATTGCATCTGGATGAACCGTCCAATTTCTGAAACCGCTCATTGAATACAAGCAATATATAACGTTTGATATACAGCCTACCCAAACTTGTCTCCGGAATGCCCTCGAGCCTACAAAGCAGCTTGGTAAATTTTAACATAGAACATTCGGACAGGTTGTGCAATTCTTTTCAACCTGGTTCAGATTCCACCGAACTCGACACATACCAATGTCCCAAGTCACCTACATTACCAAACCCAGAAAAAGTCCCAGTATGCAGGGCATCACTTTAGTGTGGAGGAAAAGAACAAAAAACGACAATCAAGTTGTCCAACCACACACACGTTGTTTTAGATTTAGCTACTCAGAACGAAATGGCCATGTAGCACGGGCGAGAGAGAGCCCGTAACACGTTATTACAAGCTTATCTAATACAGGTCCTGCAGATTACTTAAATGTTTAAAATATTGCAGATTGCTGGGTAAAAAGCCTTGCGTCACCACACCTGTTTGACGTCACCAAGCACACCGCATCCTTCCCAAATAAGTTTTCCGTCAACGGCGACAAGTACAACAATGAAAACATGCACCGTATGTATTCAAAACCATCAGTGTGCACAACACCTACTGGGGGATACAAAATCCCCCGTCTCACACGGGACAGGGAAACATCACATTGTAACAGCACGTGAGCTTTTTTGGACTCGACAGACCAATGTTCAGCGATTACCATTCCACTTTTCACATCCAAGAAACTAATTACAATATACACGACGCAACGACTGCTGTTAGAGAGTTAAATATACCAGTCCCTAAAATCAAAATGAATAGAATTCGTGAGCTAGGAAGGAAGGGAAGAGGGGTGCAACCCACAATTACCAGAGGTGGGTAGAGACAGCGCGCGCAGGAGGGATGGGAGAAGCAGCCGTGTGCCAGGCTTGGTATTATTATCTCTACAGCTTCGGGTAGTAGCCAATCCTCGCCAGGTTACTTGCTGGCCGTGCCACACGGACTTGGAACTAATTGTGCTGCTGCGCTCATGCCATGGTTACCTTACACAACAATTTGTTCTAGCTTAAATATAAGCATGAACAGTTACAGAGACATGTAACATCAGCTATAACGTCACTTTAATCATACTGCCATCAATAAAGCTATCATTAAATGCATTAAGTAGCCTAATTGACTGTCAAACTAATGTAACTTAACTTTAGTCAGTTACAATCAACCAAACGAACGGTGTGGGCTGGTGAACCGTTGACCTCGCGGGCTGGACTGTACCCAGGTTCAGACTGTTTACCCAATACCTTCATTCACGGCTTCAAGATCAATACAACAGTAAGCTAACGTTGGCAGGTAGGCCTACAAACGCATGAAGTACGATATCCACCAGTGAGCTCAAGACCTAGCTCCCCGTATCCACACCTAGATAAGCTTGTCCCTCTGGCACAGCAGAAGGCCTGCTTCCTCGTGCCTCGCCAGCGATTCAAACCGGGTTCAAGCCCTGGGTATAGAGGATCGACTGGGTATATTTCATTTAAGTCTTCGCCCTTATTTACTCGGCAATAATGGGTGACACGTCTGTAAACAAATTGGAGGGCTGTATTCCAGTAAAAACCATGTACGGTATAAAGCTTAAGATGAGCTATAGGAAGGAATAGCACACCAGGCTTCCTACCAAGTCAGAACTAGTTGTCTCCGGCACTCCTGTTAGAAAAAACCGTCCCCAGTGTAAGAAACTTTAGTTTAGCTATGCCCACGTGTAAACATCATAAACACTACACATTTTGCATGTTCATTACAAAAATTCCCTCAAAATCCTGTGGGAAAACAACTATCCTAACCTACCACTTGTTATAGGCGATTCCACTTTAAGCCAAAGAGAATATAATACAGAGCAGACCGAGAAGTATGATCTAACACAAACACGACAGTTAAGTTACTTCAAGGACCTCGCCATTACCGCCAAGGATGCCACCACAGCACAATGGTATCACAAGAACGTCCAACAGTGTGACCAGTCATCCGTAATTGTCTAGTCAACACCTCAAACTATTATTTGCATATATTATATTCAAGTACTTGAATATGATACCTTTATACCCCAAGACACCGTAGCTCAAACATGTGCTAAACTATCAAACGGCGAAAGTAGTGTCCGTCAACATCTCATGATGCATTTACCTCCCTCTCTCTCATTCTATTCTCTAATTCACTAGAGTCCACGAGTGGGTGTATGTTGAGCACTGCTGTTTCGGAGTGTGGGGGGGGGGGGTTAAACTACACCATAGAACAAAGTTATCCTGACATGGTTTTACGGGCTTCAGGTTTGCAAACACTGCATAACCCATAACCACCGACAGCAGTCTCGATACCATCTTCTTGAGGTTATCTTGAGATGATTTCGGGGCTTAGCGTC
Organism: Procambarus clarkii; assembly: GCF_040958095.1. NCBI lineage: Eukaryota > Metazoa > Arthropoda > Malacostraca > Decapoda > Cambaridae > Procambarus > Procambarus clarkii. The sequence goes on from NC_091212.1 coordinate 30,469,341, forward strand.
CCCCGCGGCTCGGTCCTCGACCAGGCCTCCTTTTTGTTAAGACACCCAGGAAGCAGCCCGTAGCAGCTGTAACTCCCAGGTACCTATATACTGCTAGGTAACAGGGGCATCAGGGTGAAAAACTTTTTGACCAATTTGTCAGGGTGAAAAACTTTGTCCAATTTGTCTCTGCTTCCATCAGGGATCGAACCCGGAACCTCAGGACTACGAATCCGAAGCGCTGGGCGCCTGACAGCTGAGTAAACATAAACCCAACCATGACACCAACATAATTCTAAATTACATCCCAACATACACTGCCCTTGTTCACTGCCCCAATAATGCCACTATATATAAGTTAGAGAAAGTCTAATACAATTAACGTTTAAAAACTGCGACAACGAAATGAACTGCATCCCCCAGTCAGAGCCAAGCTGCCGACATAGTGCATGTACTGCCATTAACATTCCCAGTGATACCAATATTAAGGACAACACTGCAATAGCCACAAATGAAAATGCTTTCACGAAGTTAACTGAAGTGATGCTTTACTAAAACTAGTAAAGGAAAAATACTTCATCCCCTCCCTCGGTGACTACAAGACAGCCACCACGGGAAAATATTACAGAACCTATCTTTCAATGAGTCACCGTTCCATTCCTTACCCGTGGACAAATTCTATTATTTCTACTCCAGCAGCTTGACAAGAACCCATATGGCCATCACAGCCAGCCTGATACGCTAACTTCAGCAGAAACTAGAGCTTATATCCTAAACAATCTGGTAATTTGCCTTTTAGGTTAATGTACACTATTATGCTAGGCTAGCCATTTTTTCACCATCCAGTGATAAACAATGTTATGGTTTGCAGCGCTGCATTTCAGTACCTGTTATACTTTAATATAGATTGTATTAAAATATTGAGCCAACAGGCTACAGTGTGAACTGTATACAGAGGTAACACTTGCTAAACAGTAAAGCATGTCTCGTGTATTGACTCGCTAGCTGGTGGTGCGACTACACACACACACTGCTGCTGCTCAAGGCCATCTTCTACGGATAGCCATCTTATCAACATTATCCTCTTCAGAACCAATCTCTCCCGACTCTTAGCACATTCCTTCACTATGGACCCAGCAGTCAACTTTATTACTGTCGAGTCCTGTGATTACACTAACAATTTTTGTCCATAGATAATAAGTAATTTTCTAATAGTTTATGCCTTCAAAGTATAGAAAATGGCTATTACTCCCTGAGGCTTTGCTTTGACCTTTGCCTTAAGACAGCTTGAGGAAGAGGCCTTGAAGGTTGCAGCTACTTATTTGTCACTGCTTTAGATAAGGAATATACAGCCTTTAAGTAATCTTCAAGACATCTTCCCTCAGCTGCCTAAGGCAAAGGTCAAAGCATAGTTTGAGGGGAAATAAAGGCCATTTTCTATACGGCATAACAATTAGTATACAACACTCCAGGGGCAAACAAAATTTAAAATGTGTTATTACTAACATCCCCGGGTTATGCAAGGCTTTGCTATCTTAAGCATTTACCAAACTTCTACAAAAGATAAGAGCTTTAACAGTTACGCCGATGAGTGTTCGATTTATTAGATAGAAAACTACAATATTGTTATTCGGGGCAACTTTCCTTCCAGCCAAAAAGTATTTCAGATCAATTTACGGACCACACGTTCTCGTGGTCTGTAAAAAAAAAAAAATGGTCTGAAAATTATTAGGTAGCTAGATGCCAACAGTCTATCAACTCCCTACGCCCTCCACTCACAATTTTTAGCCTCCTTTCTACCCTGGTATCAACCACACCAATGATCCCACCATACATCAACCACACCTTAACACAGCCTCTCATTATTCCATTAAACAATGCCCCAGTTTCTCCTCCATGCAACAGTTTCGAATGTGCTACATGAAGGTGAAAAAGCATTTGCTAAATAACGTCCTTGAGGTTATCTTGAGATCATTTCGGGGCTTAGCGTCCCCGCGGCCCGGTCCTCGACCAGGCTTCCTTTTTGATACACACCCCAGGGAAGCAGCCCGTAGCAGCTGTAATTCGTTACCATTTTACTGCTAGGTAACAGGGGCATCAGGGTGAAAAACATTCTACCCATTTGTCATGAGGTGGAGGCGGAGACTACGAATCCGAAGCGCTGTCTTCTCGGCTGTCAGGCGCCCTGTCCTACTGATAATAGGGGTTCCAAGCTGCAAGCAAAGAACGCACAGGTTCTTTCAACGCACACGCAAATGGCTAGTCGAAGTCCAATCAAATTTCTTGATAAACATTTTAATTTATCCCCGAAAGAAAACTTCAGGGAGCGACTGGTATTGAGTAAATATATAATTAAGAAAATTCATGATTAATCACACCTTAAAAGCAAATAGGCTATTACAAAACTTACTTTATCAGAAGATATAGCTTTATATATAACCTTTTTAAGTTTTGGATTCGGTACAACTGAAGTTATTTTGAATAAAATGAAGTATTAACCTAAAGGAAAAACTATTTGATCCGTATGTAAATACCTATATCCAATAATATACCTTATATTACGAAATGGTACACAAGCTTCAAATGTGTGCACGAAAATAACTAATACAAACGCCTACAAAAATTAACATCAATATTTGTGTTGACATCATGGGCACCTTAAAGATGTCCACAATTCTGGCATCGAGCAGCAGCTTGGCAGACTTGCCAACTATGCTTGGAGGTAGCTGCGTAGATGGCCTGTGATGCAGGTGGTGAGGAACAGCTGATCTAGTACACGCACGTCAACAACCTCGTCAACAACCTCGTCAACAACCTGATTTCCAAATCTAATGCCCACAACTTTTACTAGCATTTTGCGACATGCATTACAAATAGGATAATTATCGCTCTCATCGAGCGCCACACCTGACAAAAATACTAACGATCCAATTCGTGCCATAAGTGCCGCATATACTCAAGAGCTGTACCTTTTAACAAAATATTACAGAAAACACCACTACTAGGAAGAGGTCGGAGTTCATGTACCGAAGGCGCTGGCATCTCAGATTTCTCCCCGGGGCCTACTTTAGTAAATGTAAATTATTTTCAAATTCGGGGCAAGCAAAACAAGTTCTAATATCAACAATACATCTACTTGGTATGCTATTCAATTCAATGGACGTTAACAAAAACCTAAACTGCAGCAGTTTAAGAATAAAGATATTACACAGAAATCACATTAACGCGATGTATCAATAAACAAATCCATCAGGAGCTTTAATAAGGGTTCAAAAATATGCGCTGGGTGTTCCCAGGCGCGCTCTAGTCGACTGCACCACGACATGGTCAAATAATTGCAACCTGGGGTACGACTGCACCCACACCTCCAGGTTGCAATTCTTTTACCGTGCCGTGGTGCAGTCGACAAGAGCGCGCCTGGGAACGCCCAGCGCTTAGATTTGAATCCTCATCAAGGCTCCTGTTGGATTTGTTCAATAAAGATATTCATGGTGGTTTTATTACGAGAGCCAAGACTTTCAATGAGATTTTGTCACACTGAGTAAACATGTAAGGAAGGATTTCAAACTCGGCAATCTGAATTGTTTATGCTAACCGAGACGCATAGTATATAACTAGTAACTAAAAATATTAACACTTTCATACATTAATGTAACATGAATTAATAGCATTGTACTATTACAGGTGTAGCTTTAAATGCAAGCCAACTTTTATGTTGAGGGCATTCTGAAAAATCTGATGTCAGTCTTGTAAGTGAAGATAATTACAACTTGACTCCTTAATCGCTTCAGGTACTCTAGATGACACCCGCCTACAACGGTAAAGTCTCCAGCATCACAACTTCCAAAACTAGTTCTTTCCTGGCCCAAATTTCCGAAGCCACTACACCAGGGGTGAAAGCCAGCCATCAGCGCCTAACCTAGTTTTGTTTATTACAATACCAAGACTCAAAAATTCCCCACATCCTGAGAACGATTATCGTCCTTCCTTTAATTTGAAATTCAATAAACACACAGCATTTATTTATCCTCATTTATCCTAGACAGGCCTGCGGACTTAATGCACCAAGCAACCCGTTACAGAACAAAGCCCCCAATATTTAAATTGACCAGTCACGTGCATGACCTAGTCACACTGGTTGTGCGCTCTACTTATAATTACCTAACCTAACGTGAAGTTAGGTAATTAGTATTTGAAACGCTTAACCAATCACCAACAGCCACAGTCAAAGCTTTGACAATCACTAGACAAGCAGACTTCGTATTTTAACGTCAAGGCAATGTTTGGCAATTATGAGAGGAAAGTGCATGACAAATATGACTACAGCACTTTTGAAGGGATACGAGAACTAGATGGGAGTTGGGACAAGAGAAGGGGTGAAGGAATCTATGAAAACACCAGACGAGCGCCCTTTGATTGACTGTTGCCGCCATTTATATGGTTGGAGATTCCTCCTCTTGGCAATTTTCCAATATGCGCTTTGCACCACGTATGCTTAGTCGTGAGCATGGAAACATGTTTCTTACTCTTAGTCCATCTTTGAATTACTTAAGGGCGACGAGAAACTAGACTACAAACCAACCATAGAGAGTCGAGACATTTAAGACTGTGTGAACGGCAAGGAATGACCAGAGAGCTGAGGCAGCTCACGTTTACATCCCCCACCTTCCCTCCTGTAGAAGGGCAACAGATGCGAGCAGCCAACGTTGGGTCTCTAGTATGGGTTTAACCGCTACTATACATGCCCTTCGAGGTTATCTTGCATAATCACATCCTCACATTTTAAAATTATCCAATGTCAACGTCTATACTAATGAACACTACACGGCCTACTGGCCCGTACAATACAGTATGCATTTAGTCCATATGTCAATTTAAATTTTATTGACAACTTGCCAAACTGGAATCCTAACCAAGAGAAGATGAGAGACTGTGGCAGTGTCCTTATCAGCGGAAAGCCCCTGGTGATAGCACTCCTCCAATCCTGCTGTCTTCATGTTCATCTAGTGCCTACGCTGTACCACAAACCTTTCTATTCAAGTACCTTAAGCCCGAAAACAACCAAATTCTAGCTTTCTGATTACAAAATTAGCATATGACGGCTGTGTTAGTGTTAATAAATGATCTCTTCTTGATAAACCATTTCCCAGAACTGCTGACATGCGTCGATATAAAACTTTTACACAGAATTTTTAGTGTTGCTTTAATATCTGTAAACACTAGGCTATACTTGAGAACACTTGACCTATACTTTTCAATATACTTGAGAAATTAAGTTCACGTATATGACGATAGTTTAAATTACCTTTCAGGAAATGCTTTAAGTGACAAATTATCAAACTTGCACGACGAGGGACAGTGACAGGTTTTAGAGTAGCTGGTCAAGCTCGTCGACTGGTGATATGGCGGGCTTGGTTAATCGATCATATTTCTTGTAAATATAGAACCGTGAAGCGCGCCATTGTGACAACCACAACTAGGACAGAACGAGCTGGTAAAATCCGGCGAGGTCAACGTGACTTGTGTAAACTAATCTCTGAGGAACGTTAGTGAAAGAAGCTACAGAGCACGCTGACGCATTAATAATTTCATATGCGTACAAATTAATCGCCTAAGTAGCCTTGGGATTTACTACGCCACAGCTGTATCACCGACTAGCTACCAACTGTATTCAGCAGATGACACGTCAGCCTTGACTAGTCTAATCTATTATCTCTATAAATACCACCAAGTTGTCGCTATGCTCTCTGTGTACTGCAAGTCTCCACATACATTTCTTAATGCTAGAATAGCCTGGATATACATATGTATACAGATGAATACATATATAAATCACTAAGGACTTAAATGACCCGACCAGGATTCGAACCCATGACGTTCAGTATCTTCCCCAAATGTACTCGGTACTGTGACCACCGCACCATTGATCGTCTATAAGTATTGGTCAGTCCTGGCAACACTCTCACACACTCAACAGTTGCTTGACTGTTGAGAGGCGGGACCAAAGAGCCAGCGCCCAATCCCCGCAAACACAACTAGGCGAGTACATAGATACAAAACTTAATATAGTTGCATCAACCTTGGCAGTATAGAACTTAAACCTTACACTTAACTTTTCGTCTTGCATTCTAAAATGGGGGAAATGACCAATTACACGAGTATTTTAGACTCTCGCATAAATCTATATGAAACGCACCAACGCAAGCAGTGCAGCAGTACATTACAAATAATCAATGTTCGGAATAGATTCCTTATTCGGCTACCAATAATCTACTAAGCCTAAATGACAATTCTATAATTGACTAAGGAGACGAAAAACCAACTAGGCTAAATAACTGATGTGAGTAAGTTATTAAGTAACGCACTGCCGACCTCAGCCCAACCAGAATGCCATCCATCCATATAAAAAGCGAAACGCTGCACTTTTCGTACTCGTCGCCCCTAATTCAATCACCACTTTTTGTACTGATCATATACAATGATGCTGCCGTTTTCTTAGCCATGGCTAAACCCAACCTTCTTCCCAGAGCACAAAATCCAAGACAAACGGCAAATCAACGTCGATACGATGTCGAACCAACGCCACTCTTGTATACTGGCTCCATGTTCTAGCACTCCCTAGAGTCGCAGAGATTTATATCCGTCAAGAGTAGTCCCAATTGTGTACCATATGACCCACCCCTACCACGCACATGTTTGCTTCCATCTGCCGCTCTATCAACCCTTTTTATGTTAATCACATCAGTGTTCAATTAGTAATATTAGTCATTATATTCAACACCTTCAAAATATCACCCTCATTAAATTTGAGCTTGTATCTAAGCCCTCGTTAATCTTTACTCTCCCAGCACAACGATGTGCTCCATACGTATCTTAATACTAACCCCTACCTGACCCCTCTGGCAGCCTAAAACACCAGCTCTAAATATAGACGTGACGCCTGTAGGGTATTCGCCCTGTTGTGTTGATCAACGGCCACAAATACTCGTGGTGAAGGAACCTGTAGGGTTGGTTGGCCCACTGTTTTCACTGACATTCCCTATACCTGCCAATCCAAGCCGGTGACGTCACCCTCCTGACCCCTGCCAGTCTTTTTCCCTTAATCGACATTATTCGCCTGCAACCAGCCTATTTTTTGTACTCTGCCTATCCCTGACAGTATGACTATTAGGCTTTTATTATTAACAGGAATAGGGCCATCACAACCTGGCTGATCAGCTTGTTTTCAACAAGACCTTCTCGTCTTTTGAAGATGTCCCAATTAGTTTCAGCAATAAGTATGTGATCAAATAATGTACCTATGATGAGTGAACGTTTTCCCATTTGATTGATGAAGATTAAGCCACCCAAGAGGTGGCACGGATATGAGTAATTTGTCTGTTTGTATTTACAATACATACTTACAGTATCTTCCTCCAATAGATCAAACGTTATAATACTGATGAATTACAATATATTTATACATAACCTCCTGTTTATTCCAGAGTATATTTTTGAGAGCCGAGGTCCATCACAGCTCCCTTTATGGTGAAAACAGTGCTTCTGTACAAACAGCGCTTACCGCCTACCTAGTGACCAGCAACGAACTATCTCTGTGAAAATACATAAAAATGTATCCATAAGGCTCTAAACAAAGTAGTTGTGCCTAATATTTAAAAATGCCCCAATAAGCAAAACTGATTAGCATGTTCAGGAAGTGCTGAACTACCACCTTTTGCGACAACAATGATGATGGGTGGCAACTGACAAGACAAGCCATCGCCAAGAGGAACTTGATTAACAGATTCATCCAAATCTACAAAGACGCCATAACATCCAGGTGTAATGTTAATTCAATGAAGGTGAAAGAAAGGCAATACAGTATATGTACAAGGGGGGGGGGGGGCGAGGGAACTATTAGGGGAAAGCGCCAAGCCATTAAGACTATAGCACTTTGAAGGGATAAGGATTTGGGTTGGGACGGGGGGATAGAGGAATGGTGCCCAAATATACACATGTACAAGCGTATTAAAAATAATTCGTTGAATCAGCGTTAATTTAATGTTACTCTTTGGTATTGAGGTCACTGGATACCAGCACGACTTTGTAGGCAATAACATTATCTGTACTGCTCTTTGTCACTTTGTTAATACGATGATACAACTTTGCTCTTTATAAAGTTTTCCGTACATTTGACATTACCTTGTAAACTAAATCATGAAAGTACACTTAAAGAATTTCATCCCTAGCAACTATGTCTGTGAAGAAAGCGATTCATTCAACTAAGGACGACTGGCAGGGTCTTGTGAATGTGGTGGAGGTGATGCTACAGTGAGGCGAGAGGGCAGTGTGCTTCATGCCACACTCTCCACTTACAATATATTACATGCAACTTAAACCCCTTGTAGTTATTTGGTACTGCTGCTGTCCTCTGTTAGTAGTCTTCCAGAATACGAACGTTAAGTACGCTAAAATACGAAACTATCCTTATATTCCAATATCAATTTGTTTCAAGTTGCGGGTTTACCATCTTCACAATTTACTATGGTAAATTATGATCACGACTCTGCCCCTGCTTGACGATGGGTTTGTTACCGACAGGCTTATCTGGCATGTAGGCAAAAATATCACAAAAAAACGGTTAATTGTGGCGTCGGTCAAAGGCGGCTTAGGTCCTGCACAGGAATCTTGTGTTGACCCCGAGGTAATTTAGGTAAATAATTACTAAGTTAGCCAACGCTAATAACCCGTAGGCCAATTGGGTCTTAGTAGCCAAAATATGTGAAATGATACACAATACTGATGTTTCAAGATAATATATACTGAGCACTGCACAGCCAAGGCTTAGGAAGTAATGTGCTATCCGAAGCTAGCAGCAATACACAACCTACAAGGGGAGTAGAAATAGCCTAAGGTACTCTATCCCCCTTGAAATGTATTTTTTTTTTTTTTGTCTCAATAAACATACTTGAACAACCTACTCTCGACCCGTTCTCCTGAATAGTACATCACATTTTGACGTACATATTCCCCAAGGCCAAAACTTAATGCACTAAACACTGTAGCAACTCGCAAAATTGACAATGTCCCGTTTTCTGTTGGGGGGTCCTCGGGTAAATTAGGTTAGAGCAATTTAGTACAACAGTTTAGTGACGTTGGAAACGCTCGAGAGAACGGGCTGCTGTTACTTGCCATACTATCCTCCGGACAGTACACCCGTCCTTGGACATCAAACCATCGAACACGCTCAGCTTCGTGATACGTTGGCATTATGGGGTCGATGACTAGCCAACACACGATAGCCACGGACCCCCCCCCCCCTCGCCTCAGCTCCCCAAGGGAGATTCATGTTTTAGATTCAGCTACTCTGAACAATTAGTTCTATTAGCACGGGCTATGGTGAACCCGTAAGAGACCATTTCATGTATGAATTATATAGACCCGTCAGTTGTTATAGATTCAGCTACACGGAACACGTTCCAAGTAGCACGGGCTATGGTGAGCCCGTAACTTACCTGGCACAGGAGCGGGGCAAGAAGCACGGGCTATGGTTAGCCTCACTCGTCAGTTACATGTCACTTCCTTTATACTGTCTCAACGGTGTGTACAAAGTTGCCGACTTAAGTTGCAGTAAATGTGACGAAGACAACCTCGTGGTGTAGAAGGTAGTGGCTGGGGAGGGCACTGCCACCAACCCATCAGTCGTACAGGTAATAAATATTTATAATGTGAATCGAGAATAGATTGGCGTTGGTAGGAATAAAATTAGTATGGGGGCAGAAAGTGACTGTTTGCCTGTTTTGACGCCAACGACAACTGTGGTGAATGTTTGTTGCGGCAAACTGGTTGGTTGTGATGGTCAAGGGCGGGAGCCAAGTTGGTATTAATAACACAAGGCTCTGAGAATTACCAGACGCTGCTGATCGTCTACATGCGGTATTTAACTGTCGGAAACTGATCTGTTAGGCTTAACATAACCCCCTAGCCAAGGCTCTCGGCGAGGCTGCAGAATGATGCAGAGGTGAGCGGCCAATTGGTACGGTAAGGAGACAGGCAAGTCAGCCCGTTCTCGCGAGCGTTCCCGGGAAACTGTCGTACTAAAGTGCCCTTGCCCTAACCTACCATAGGACCCACGAACAGAAAACGGGACACTCAATTTTGCGAGCTGCTACCATTTTCTAGTATGACTTTTTTTTTACCTTGGGTAAAGTATACGTCAAAATGCAACGTGTTATAAGAGGACAGATTGGGTGAGCTGCTTATTGAATGGTGAGGCAATTAGGGAGAGAAGGATGGGCGCCTGGACAAAAAAAATTCTAACATAATTGGGAGTCTGCATCAAATCTATTCAAATGGGTACAAGATTATACTACACCTTTAATCATTGTTCAACTTTTTACCACAGTACAGTTCTGTATTAGCAAATAACCAAGCATAATACTTAACTGCACACTACATTCAAACCAACCCATTTCCACCCTTTGAGAAATCGATACAGTACTTACTGTATTGTAGTCAATTGTTACAGCTTGTGTGCATACTAAAGTGAGAGAGTAACACTTCCCATATCCAAGATGTACCAGTACAGTATTACTGGTGGGTATTTTTTTTATAAAGGATTTTGAGCTAGTACAACAGTTTAATTTCAATAATCATAAATAACAACATTCTTACCCATTATCACCACAGGTACTTTCTCCGACAAATTTATTTTACAGTATTTCTAAACTCAGTCATTATAGTGCTTGCCTTCAGAAATAATCACAAAAGGCAGTACACACTGTACTTTCCAAGAAAATCTGAGGCAAGACAGTGATTTTTGTATCTCAACAAGAAAGCACGAAGTCATATGACTATATAGGGTTTGGAAGGCACAGGATGACTGGGATATAAGGACAAAGTGAACAGTGGGTGCCCAATCACTTTGACCACCTGAGATCAAATGTCAACCCTGCAAGAAGGCAGACAGTTGCTGTACCATCCAGTCTACGTGCATGAGCAATAGAATCGAACTTAAATCTCAAGTCACTCCAGATACCCACATGAGCTTATTGTGGTCTAATGGGTAATGTAATTATTCTCTTGTATAGTGCAATATGCAAATTAGATAATACACTATGTAAACTTAATTTTCCCCACTTACAATTTAATTATGAAATTGGTAAATAACTATGTACTTTTCATTGAATGTTAATGTATGTATGAATGTACCGTACTGTATAAATACCTGCAATCACTATGTTTACTACACAAGCTATCATCCTAGATATACAGTATCAAAATTAAGTTTTCTGGCTACTTAATACAAACATAGGCAACATACAAGACTTTCAGGCATATTCTTCTCCACCTTTATTTTTTTTCCATATCAGCCATGTAAAATTATATTTTGTACAAAATTAATTTACTGTACAAACCTGAATTTAAATAAGACCCACACTTTCAAGAATACTAATGGAATCTTTAAAAGTGGTCTTACTAATGTAGTACAGTATTGCACCAGCTTTACACAATGCTAAACTAATTTATTAATTTCGTTTTCCAATCTTTCCTAGTGACATTTCAACTCATTATACCACAAGTCTTTGAAAACGACTTCGGAATTTTTAAAGAAATGGTGATGTAACAAGCCATAATGTAAGAAAGGCAGCAATGGGTTTTTTTCACCAATAGGGTAATAAGCACAGAACTGCCTACACACCAAAGCCATGTGAGCCAAGATAGTACTCTAGCTCAAACTAGAAACTATCCTTGAGAATAATGGGAAAGACCTTTGGCAAGCTGCTAGCTTGTTCCACATCAAGGTCATTAGATTCTGTGGCACTCTTGTAAATTCAAGTACACCACAGGGTTAAGGTAAAGGAGGGCTATTTTAAATGCAGGCCTATGGGGCACCTATTTAGATACAGGTCAAATAAATACCATTACTCATACAATCAAGAAAATTCACTAGGGCTGTGAGGTGGGCACAAACCTATGACCACACAACCTGTGTTTCTAAGTTCGGAGCATTAGGTGTAGGACCACTTTGCCCTTCCACCAGAGTGCTTGTGGGTCATATGTCGGACTGGCTTCTTTCCTGTGATTTCGGTAGGAATCTGGTTGTATGACTTGTCAGCGGTGGTCTAGTGGTAGAGTTTGTGGGTTGGCAATGCCTTTATCATGGGTTCACACCCACCTCAGTCCTGGTGGATTTTCTCAATGATATACATGTTAGTGTGATTTCTGGGTGTTACTCAATTCTTATTACATTATATTGTACTGTATTGAAATAATTCACCACTTCCTGGGCTTTTACACAACATACTGAAGATTATTATTTGACAAATCAAATTACTGTACTTCCAAAGTGCTGTGTTCACATTTTACTTCAAAACCTACAAATACAGGAAACTGCAGCTCCTATTTATATCTACTTAAGCTCATTCACACACATGTCTAATCTACACTTTAGACAATCCAATCGTCTCATTTTCAGTGCATTAGTAATGCAGGCGATGAGTCACAATAACGTGGCTGAAGTAAGTTGACCAGACCACACACTAGAAGTTGAAGGGACGACGACGTTTCGGTCCGTCCTGGACCATTCTCAAGTCGATTGTGATGAGGACAGGTAGGGACAGGCAATAAATAGGCAAGAGAGAGCTGAGGAGGAAAGTAAGGTGTAGGGGATAGTAGTAATAATGAGAACTGCAGAAGGCCTATTGGCCCATACGAGGCAGCTCCTATTATAACCACCGAAGGGGAAGTAATAGGAATAAGAAGAGGATAGCAAGGGAACGTAGAAGACAATGCACAGAAAGAGAGAGAAGAGAGAAAGGAAAGGAAAGAGAAAAAGAGAAAGATAAATGGAAGGGGTAAGCTTATGTTAAGTCACGTTTGTTAGAAAGATTAGAGCATTTGAGTATATACTGTGAAAAGGAAGAGTCCACAGCAACAAAGCCAGGACTCGAGTTCATGTTGGGTACTTTGTGTATAAGAGCCGATTCTACATTATTTTAGTAATGTTCCATAAATCCTATTTCCCTATCAGTACAGTACTGAACCCTATTTCCAAATTAGTACTTACCAAGGTCTTTCCTAAATTTAAGTTTGTTTATCCAATGTATATACTGTACTGTACAGTACATTGTTTTGTGTACATTTTGTGTCAACATTTAACACCATTTATATTTTCATTCATTTACAGCATATACAGTACAGTACTTCAATTACACGCTTCTCGTCTTTCTAGAGAATGTAAATTAAGCTTTTTTTTTAAATCTTCATACTGGAGGTTTCAAATTCCTAGGGCATAACTTCCCAATATACTGTATAGCAAAATATTCACTAGAATAATTATCGTAAGACAAAGGAGCACAGGAAATACAGCATTCAGAACCATTATGGAAATATTTTTAAATCTGTACAAGCAATCTGTACCCTGACCTATCAAGTCGTGCAATGAACACTGAAAAAAAAATTAGATACTGTACAGTACTGTATTATATTCAAGCATGTTAACACCCACATTGGGTACATCAGCCTTATACCACACTGAGCAAGGTAATTATCATGAAGCATTTAGCCACTATCAACCGAGCTTCTCTAAATTAAAAGGCATCAAGCCTAACCAAACATTGTCAGGTTCTTGCTGATGTACAGTATTCATTCCATAGAAAGGGTCAAGAAAACCTGCAAGTAATATTTTTTTTTAAATCCATTTGCCAAGATTTAGGCAAAAGAGTATGATTAGCATTCTTATTCAGAATTTTATTAAGATACAAAATAAGAGGAAGAAAATGGTTAATGAAGTTATCACAAAATGGTAGTCACACAAGATAAAGAGAAAAAAACAGTACTATGAATAATTATAAAGGAATGCAAAGTTAAAACACTGCATAAAAGGAATAAAGGTGAAAAAAGAAATTGGTGGGAAAGTAATTAAAGGCCAATAAGCCAGAAGACTATTTAGTACAGTCTAGTCAATTGAAAAAGTTACCATTTAACAGGAAAGTGAAAGTAAAGATGCAAAATATGCATAGAAGGCAATAAGATGCATTAACTACTGTAGTAAGAAAAACCAAGTCAATAATAGAGAAGCCTTTTTGCCTGTATGAGTTGGTGCTTATGAAAAGAAAAGTTAACGAGTTGAAAGAAAATTAAAAAATAATGTTTATCTTCAAATTTTCTATCAACTTTGCAAGCGAGGTTGAAATACCCGAATTTCCTTTGATTCTGCTCAAACTACAATGAAGGAAAATTGTGTATTGCAACCCTACGTGAAAAACCAATACTGTACTAGGAAAATATAAACATACTAACCCATGACCTTTCTGCCCTTGCCTCATCTTATTAATTATGTGCAGCTAGCATATTTATGTTACATTTGGTAAAGCTCTTGCAAGCAAACTGTCAAAGCGTACATCATAATATACACTTGGTAAAGTGAGAAATAATGATTTAGGAGCCCTACGAAGAGATTTACATGAACTCTACAAATGGTCAGAAGACTGGCAAATGCTTTTAAATGCAGTAGTGACAAATGCATGTGGGGCATAGCAACCCATGCCCCTACTACCAAATTAATAAAATTACATTTCAGCAGATTAACGAAAAAAAGACCTTTAAGTCTAAATCCACCACTCTGAATGTTACACAACAGGTAGGAGCAGCAGTCAAAAAAGCTAATCAGACACTAAATAATCAAGCGAACCTATGACTAAGGACATGAAGATAGTAATTCAATTTAATAAATCTCTGATGCGGCCCCATTTGGACTACTGTATCCAGGTACGGAAACCCCATCTCCAAAAGGACAGTGGTACTTCAGCTTACGAATGCCCCTTTTTATGAACTTTTTGGGTTAAGAGCCCAATATCTTCGGAAAATTTGAATTGGGTTACGAACTTTGCCTCAGGAAAAAGAGGTTGATACGAGTATGGGCCGACCTAGAGCGTGGTGGCACGGCGATCGCGCCTCAGATTACCAGTGGCTCCCGCCTAGTGACAATCGCGCCCGAATTATTTGTAAAGAATTTCAGCGTTTTTCAGATTCTTTGGGGTATTTGAACATAAAATTATTATACATCTTGCCATGGGTCCCAAGAAAGTCGGTGGTAAGGTTCAACCTATGAAAATAGTGAGTAGAGGCAGTAGAGGATGTCCCTTGTTAAGAAAATGTGTGAAGAATGGGAAGAATTGCAAAGTTTTGTTGAAAAACTCGCCCAGATAAAGATGTAGCAGGCCGTTGCATTGACCTTTTAAATGACAATGTGATGTCTTACTACAGACAAGTGTTAAAATGTAGAGAAAAGTGTCTTTAAACATTCTTAGTAAGACAAGCCAGCAGTGAGCCACAAGCAGATCCTAGTGGTATGCAGGCGAAACGTGCCAAGGTGTTTCCTCAGAGAAGTCATCACTACCTGATGTTATAATGGAAGGGAACTCCCCTTCCAAACAATAACACCTCTCCTCCTCACCGTCTTCATACGCCAACAGGAGTCATCAGTAAAGTAATAACGTGTACATACTCTTGTACAGAATATTTGGGTGAATTAGGTATAAAATTTATTTTGAAGTTAAAGGGCCATAACATCGAATATTAACAGCTGTTCAATGTCAACCCATCTTTTTTGACAAGTTGTATATAAAAAGGGCTGCAACTGTTCAAAGTTCCAATATCGCAGCCTAAATAGAAAGGGAGAAAAAATAAATAAATTTTACACATTTTCAAAAATTGTCTACAACCACAATTTTCAAATGATATTTCTATGACACTCGTCTATCACATTAGCATATAATGAAGGATTCTTCCAAGCGGATTTTCCAAAATATGTTTAGTTTTACTAATGCAAATAGTCAATAGGGTGTTATGGCCCCTTAATTTTTTGGGAAGTCTGGAACGGATTAATTCATTTTCCATCATTTCTTATGGGGAAATTCGCTTCGGTTTACGAGCCGTCTCTGGGAACGGATTAAATTCGTAAACTGTGGTACCCCTGTAGCTGCTCTGGAGAAAGTGCAACACTAGACAATAAAAATCATTCCAGAGCCAAGTCCTCTCTCAAATTGGGAATGGTTGAAGGCCACAGGACTAACACTGCAAACCAGGAATGACAGGGCAGATTGAAACTTAAAATGCTGAACAATTAGTGGATGATCCAGAAAATTTCTTCAAAACGACAAATGTAACAAGCAAGGAGCAAGTTTCAAGCTAGACAAGCCACAATGTAGGACTAAGAACATGAAATGCTTTTTTACCCACAGGGTTATTAACCCATGGAACCACCTACCCGCTGCAGCCATGAATGCAGACTTATTTCAAAATCCAACTGGAAAAGATTATCTAAGCAAATCTTTATAATACTCCTTGATCCCCCCTCGACAAGCCGCCAGCTTCCTGTCCTCGTCGAGGCTACTAATGTTATTGGCCCTCGGGTAATAATATTGCAGTGCTTGTTAATTTAGGGACTAACAGCCCTATGCACCCATGACATGATGGGTCAGATGCACCCATGACATGACTAAAGTACTGTATACAAATGGATCAAAGCTATAACAAATGTAATTAGTTTTAAACACACACCACCACAAAACAATTTAAATAAATTGGATAAGTCAAGATTCAGGAAAGACCAAGGCAAAAACAGGTTTGGAAATAAGGTTATAGATTTATGGAATAAATTACTAGATCTCACGTTATGACTAGACTGATAACATGTGGGATCACTGGACTGCTTAAAGCAGACATTGTATACATGACCAACTTTGGGTCAATGTAAATATGAACGACTTTTTACGGTCCAATAGGATTTCTGCAGTTTCCTTTATTCTTATGTGCCCTACAGCCTTTTCAAACATCAGATGTGTTTGATGAATCAAAGTGTGGTGGTTAATCATGTCTATTGTTGTCATCGTCCCGTGCATCATCTGTTTATAATACTGTACTGTACAGTACTGTAATTAATGAGGCAGAAGATTTGCAATCAACTGAGGGGGCAATGAAGTCTAGTACACCATGTTAAACTTTGGGCTGTACTGGAGATGCTCTTATCTTCCTAGTTAGAGCACCCTTGACAACATGTATACTGGGTACAGTAACTGCTCAGTCAGAAGGGATGTAGGTGTGCCATCCCAATTAGTAAGAGGATCTCCGGATCAAGAAGATCTCGTGGTGCAGGTGTTAATATCATGAGGGCTGTGCTACATGTCATATTTTCATAAACAACAAGTGACAACGCCCAATGCAACATTACACTCCACCACAGAGCATCATGGTACCAATAAGATCGTGAATCCGATTATGCTTTGGTACACACGACCTGACTGACCAATGAAAAATGCCCAAATTTAAAGCATAACAGGAGATTGAATAAGGTTGACACATACAAATTTATCTTCAGTTGCAAGAGTGGTGGGCAATGAGAACACAAAGGACATTATTATTATTAATTACTATAGTTATATACTGTAGTTAAATCATTTTCTTCTACTGTATAGCAACATTTCTCAACTGGGGTTCTGCAGAACCCCAAAGTAACTAAAGGTTCCACAAGATAATGATAAATTAGTTAATTTTAATCATATACAAATGTATTTGAGTTTGTGTGTGTTTAATTTTTCTCATTTTATCAGTAACAAGAGTAAAGACAGACTGTGTCCAAATTTACAATAAAATCGGTGTTTATCTGAAATAAGACCCAGAACTTTCATGGGTACAAAAGGTGACAAACACGGCTGTATATATATCATACCCGTATAGCATACCTTCTCATAGATGAAATCACTTTTAGTTAACAGGTAGCTTTTGCCAACCACTTCATAATTCTATACTGTACAGTACTTAAATACTGTACTGTATAGTAATTCTCTCAAAGATTGAAAAAAAAAAAAAAAAAAGGCATGAACCATATTGTTACCTCCAGTTTTTTATTTTATATTGCTTCATAAAAAACAATTACAGTACTCTGAAATGTATTACATGTATTATCCGAATTACAGAACTATTTAAATTGCATAATGTATCTTCACTGCTGCTTATTTAACACTGAATATGCAGTCTCAAATTTGGAAAGCCTGTGTGTTAATGTAGCTAAAATATAAAATCTGTAACGAGCCTAAGAAGCAAATTATGAGTTCATTTTTAAAAATCACCCTTACAGACTTTAGTAACCAGAGCTATCCCAGGATGCAACCCAATTACATCACACTTCACAGAATATCTGGCATTTGCTTTCTATTAGGTTGATTTGAAATGGCAGACATAGCACGACACAGCCTATCATGGTTCAATCGGTATTGTGTGCACCCAAGAAGTACAGGGATTCACGTTTAATTTCATCATTCAGTTTCAATATTTCCTACTTTAGCACATCTATTTACGTTACTGTACCTCAATTTACAGTTTTATTCATTACAGTACATCACATCAATTCTCTATACCATAGGCCAGGAGTACAAGACCTATATATCAGCAGGGAAGCAGAACATTGAAAATAAACTGCAATAAAACCAAAGCAATGGCCTTTAAAATGAAAACCCATGACATCAGACACACAACACAAGGATAAGAAATTGAGTGGGACACCTCTTTTCAATACCTTGGAGTCATAATAGACAGCCAGCTGATTCACTCAAGATATTCAATATCTTCGGCAACGTTTCCAAAACTCTGTTCTGTGCTCCCTGACAAGTCAGATGGTGTAATTACCAATACTCAAAATGTACTATGGTCAAGCAGGTAGATCACTCTTTGACTATGCTGCTCCTGCTCTTACATCCCTTAGTGATAACTAATGGGAGAAACTCGGTCACAAAACGATGCCCTTAGAATGCTGGGAGCACCTATGCTCCTTTTAGCATTCTATGCTTAACACCACTGATATAATGTTAAAACAAGACTAAAACCAGTGTAAAATGAAGGAAACTACCTTCATTTAAAACTTTTGACCAAAATATCACAGTAACAAGGGTGACCATGTTAGAGGGACAGCTATCAGGGGGCCCCTGACAGCCGAGTGGACAGCACTCTGGGTTAGAAGTCCTAAGGGTCCAGGTTCGATCCCCAGTGAAGGCAGAAACAAATGGGCAGTTTCTTTCACCTTGATGCCCTGTTTACCTAGCAGTAAATAAGTACCTGGGAGTAAGACAGCTGCTATGAGCTGCTTCCTGGGAATGCGCGTGTGAGAAAACTAGGATTAAGGACTTGCCCGAAATTCCACGAGTGCTAGTGGCTGTACAAGAATGTAATTACTCTTGTATATATAAACAAATTAAATAAAACAAGGTTATCGTGATTAACCAAACTATTACGGGATCAACATAGCCCGTATTACAAGGAAATTTTAGTTCAGAGTAATTAAATCTAAAACTTGAAATTGGAAGCATCACTTTTTTAATCTCTAATTATATCTTGTAAATATAACCCAAGAAGAGCTCCTTGGCCAGAGGAAGTGCCACTCTTAACTAGCCGAGAGTGAAGTAGCGTTGAACTTTGTTACAGTGAACATACATGCTTAATGAGCATCATTAATAACCCTTATAAAAACAGATGCCTCTACAAACTACAAGATCTTCCGAGTTTCCCTCGAGCAATATTTGTTACAGCCATGACAGCAGACAATTAAGGTGTGCAGGTGCACACACACACACGCTCACGGCGGCCCTCGCCCATCACCAGCGCTACGCAACATATTCTCAGGTCCAGCTCCGTAAATCCCGCCATACTGGAGCTGGGCCATGATGAACCCACTACAAACCATAACCAAAATGTTCCCCGTAAATGCGTAAATAAAACTAACGCACACACGGGTGAAACACTCCCCTCCCCCCCCCCCACCACCACCCTCACCCCTCACATACGCACCTATGAGGACCAGTCCTCCTCCACACACACACAAGTCCACATATGTAGCCACAAGAGCGGAAATTTAAAAACCAAAACAAAATAAGCGAGCGATGATGGACAGGAGTGACAAGACAACGTTATCTGGCGCAAGATGGCGGCCTGGGCCAGCCTAGCAAGACATGATGGGTGTGAGGTGGGGCCCATCACGCCCGCTCTACTCACCTTTTATCATCACATAGGGCGGGCATGGCAGCGCTCTCTTCTTTGAGGTTGAGGTGCTCTAACGTCGACAACTCGGAAAAGAGTCTAACACTCATAACTACGTATAGCAGCCACGGCTAGCGGGGGGTGTTGATGGGGCGACAGCTGACTGCAGTATGAGGCTTGGATCAGCTGGCTGGCTCATGCGCTGTGTGCTCTACACCCCCACCCCCATGCCTCACACCCCTTCACACCCCCTCCCCTCACACTCTCATTATCTTCCCCCCCCCTCCTTCTCCTCCCTCACTCACTCTCTCTCCCCCCCTACCTCCCTCTTAGCCTGCCCCTCACTCTCTCCTCTTCCCCCTTCCTTACTGTCTCGTCCCCCCTCCCTCCTAGCCTGTCCCCTCACTCTCTCTCACATCCCCCCCACCCCCCCCCCTCACTGTCTCATCCTCCTCCTCACTGTCTCGTCCCCCCTCACTATCTCACCCCCCCCCCCGTCACTATCTCACCCCCCCCGTCACTATCTCACCCCCCCCCCGTCACTATCTCACCCCCCCCCCCACACTGTCTAGTCCCCCTCCTAGCGCATCCCCACTCTCTACACCCTCCATGTATGGGGCCTGTATGATTGTCAATAGTAATTACTAGTTTTCTTTTGTATCATTATTATTTCCAAAATGTTAATGTGCTTTAACAGGCGGGGGGGGGGGCTGTTCATACTTACATATTTTGTTCATTATGACACTGTGTTCATACTGACACTTGGTTCATATTGACATTGTGTTCATACTGACATTGTGTTCATACTGACACTGTGTTCATACTGACATTGTGTTCTTACTGACACTGTGTTCATATTGACACTGTTCATACTGACACTGTGTTCATACTGACACCGTGTTCATACTGACACTGTGTTCATACTGACACTGTGTCCATACTGAAACTTTGTTCATACTGACACTGTTCATACTGACACTTTGTTCATACTTATACTTTGTTCATTTTGACACACATTGATCATACTGACACTTTGTTCATATTGAGACTGTGTTCGTACTGACACTTGGTTCATACTGACACTTTGTTCATAAAAATCACATGTAGCAAGTTGATACTAGTTACTCCACTGCCAAACATGGTGTGTCCTAGTTACGGCATTACTACATCTGTCTTATACATGCGACATCATACATAAATTCATACATAATTATTGCTACATTGTTTACCTATTTAGAATCGTACACACATGATTTTAAGAGTGGATTTATATTACAGTAAAATGTCTTAAATTTATGTAGCCTGTTGTATTACCATCCTAGAGAATACATCGTTGGGTATTAATCATTCTCGAGCTGGAGCATATAGAGTAGCCTATATCAATGATTGTCATATTTAATAGAACTAAAAAAAATAAGAGATAAGATACGAAAGTAATAATATCATGTTATCATTACAAGTCGTTGAAGCTTATATATATACATAAGTGGTTAATTTGGAATATTGATATATTAACTACACCAATACATTCTCCCACAAACTACAGAAGTAGTATTTCCACACGAGTTATATGCTAAATAAACCTATTTAGCATATACCGTGTTCATGTCGATGAACGCATTTACCTTCTTTGTAAATATGGAAATAAGGTAATTGTCAGTCCTATTAACCGGTAGAAATTGAAATTGACATAAGTTTATTGAGGTAAAATACACACAAAGGGATGAGGTAGCTCAAGCTATTCTCACCCCGTTCAGTACATCGTGTTAATACACACATATACACAACCGGTAGAGAAATGTCAAAACTTGAAGGGAAGTGAACCGTACGGAGCCGGTTATCATACATAGTATTGATCCTGGTGAACCTCTCACGCATACGCTCATCCGGATTCGGCTGGATATTCCGAGTATCAATTTCATGCCGTACAAGATGTGTTATCAGATGATATATGTTATATATATGATATAACTCCATATGTTTCACGGGAAATTATAATGTTGTGTTTATTTTGTAAATATAAATTATTTTATGTGGGTATAAAAAAAATGCGGTTTCTCGCATCGGCAAATAGGCTTTCTGTAATCTTTTATTTTTGTGTTCATTGATAAACCCAGCAGCCTGTGAGGGGACAATAGTATCTAAAATTTGCAAATAAATCTGTTTTTTTATATATCTGGTGATGATAATAGCTATGAAAGCCTTAAGAGACACGAGGAAAATATATTATCACATAGAGCGTACTTCTACTGATAGAGTAAACATGACTATGATTTCAAGATAATCTAGTATATCAGATCCTCGCTGATGAGGGACCGAGAATAGTGTCTTATGAGCAATACAACGTTATGTGGGTATACCGTCTCGTGTGGATACCGTCTCATGTGTGGATGTCGTCTTGTGTGTGTGTGGATATCGTCTCATGTAATGATACCGTCTTAGGTGTGGATACCATCTCGTGGTATCCATGAGATGGTAGATTAGATTATCTACGTCTAATGTGTGGAAAAGAATCTCATATGTGGGAATACCGTGTCATGTGAGTATACCCTCTCGTATGTGGATATCGTTTCATATGTGGGAATACCGTCTAAAGTGGGTATACCATCTCATGAGTGAATACCGTCTCATATGGGTATACCATCTCATGTGTGGATACCGTCACATATGTGTGAATACCATCTCATGTGGGTACACCGTCTCATATGTGTGGATACCGTCTCATGTGGGTACACCGTCTCATATGTGTGGATACCGTCTCATGTGGGTACACCGTCTCATATGTGTGGATACCGTCTCATATAGTTAAGTATAGGGTTCACCCGTGTCAGCCAACACAAAATAGGGAGCATAGCTTCGGTGACCTCACACCAGAAGGTCATCATTAGTACAACAAGTCCACACTGCATCATACCTGACACAAATACCCAAGGTTCCCTGTAAATACAAACTGCAGAGACAATGCAATTAAATTATGTGTAGTTAATCTGGTTTATTCCCCGTGTTATAATTGCATACTAGGATTTTATCTGACAGGCGAGAAATTACATATTGTAAATACCGGAACGCATTAGCATTAAAAGTGTTAATGTGTTTAGATGTGAAACCTTTATGTACGGACAACACAATGGGCCTATATACCGCTCATCAGTGGTTCTGAGGTTCTTACCACATTTTGAAGAATTAGATTGGAATACAGTCTTTTCAGAATTTGCAAGTTTAGGCTAACAGACTTAAATCACAGTCACATATATGATAAACCGGCCTTTGAGGTGGAGGGATATGACGTAGGTGGCTATTTTATAATTGCCTTCATTTAAACTATAGACTGTTGATGGTCATCATTTAAGCAAATAGGTTGTATAATTATGTATTAGCTTGTTATATTAACTCTGGAATGTCTGCCGTTGGGTCCTCACTAACAGCTCTGTTTTCTCAATCCATGTGTAGAGTCTGCCCTCCACTACTCCACAATCCATGTGTAGAGTCTGCCCTCCACCACTCCACAATCCGTGTGTAGAGTCTGCCCTCCACCACTCCACAATTCGTGTGTATAGTCTGCCCTCCACTACTCCACAATCCGTGTGTAGAGTCTGCCCTCCACCACTCCACAATCCGTGTGTAGAGTCTGCCCTCCACCACTCCACAATCCGTGTGTAGAGTCTACCCTCCACTACTCCACAATCCGTGTGTATAGTCTGCTCTCCACTACTCCACAATCCGTGTGTAGAGTCTGCCCTCCACCACTCCACAATCCGTGTGTATAGTCTGCCCTCCACCACTCCACAATCCGTGTGTATAGTCTGCCCTCCACCACTCCACAATCCGTGTGTAGAGTCTACCCTCCACTACTCCACAATCCGTGTGTATAGTCTGCCCTCCACCACTCCACAATCCGTGTGTGTGTTGTGTCTGCCCTCCACTACTCCACAATCCGTGTGTAGAGTCTGCCCTCCACCACTCCACAATCCGTGTGTAGAGTCTGCCCTCCACCACTCCACAATCCGTGTGTAGAGTCTGCCCTCCACCACTCCACAATCCGTGTGTAGAGTCTGCCCTCCACTACTCCACAATCCATGTGTAGAGTCTGCCCTCCACCACTCCACAATTCGTGTGTATAGTCTGCCCTCCACTACTCCACAATCCATGTGTAGAGTCTGCCCTCCACCACTCCACAATCCGTGTGTAGAGTCTACCCTCCACTACTCCACAATCCGTGTGTATAGTCTGCCCTCCACCACTCCACAATCCGTGTGTGTGTTGTGTCTGCCCTCCACTACTCCACAATCCGTGTGTAGAGTCTGCCCTCCACTACTCCACAATCCGTGTGTAGAGTCTGCCCTCCACCACTCCACAATCCGTGTGTAGAGTCTGCCCTCCACCACTCCACAATCTGTGTGTGTGTTGTGTCTACCCTCCACTACTCCACAATCCGTGTGTAGAGTCTGCCCTCCACCACTCCACAATCCGTGTGTGTGTTGTGTCTGCCCTCCACTACTCCACAATCCGTGTGTAGAGTCTGCCCTCCACCACTCCACAATCCGTGTGTAGAGTCTGCCCTCCACTACTCCACAAAATGTATATATGTGGTTAGCATTGTAAATGTGTGGCCACGTCTGTGGTAGAAAATAATAATAATAATAATAAAAACTACTCCACCATCCATGAATGGAATTTGCCTCCATCACTGTATTTACAAGTCCATTCAGCAACTTTAGGGTCCAGACTGAAACAATGATTTGTAACATCAACTGTGTCCCCTTATTTACCTTTGTTACCTTTTTGTTCTTTTGTTTACCTTTGTATCCCATTGTTTACCTTTGTATCCCCTTGTTTACTTTTGTGTTCCCTTAATTATTGACATTTGTGTCCCTTTGTTTTCCTGTGTGTCCCTGTGTTTATATTTGTGTTCCTTTGTTTACCATAGTGTTCGTTGTGAACTATAATTCGTTCTTGTGTGTATTCTTAGCTATAGTATCGTTTATCCTAGCTTTGTTTTCTGAGACTCAGCTCCAGCTCCTGGGCCCCCGGTTCGCATTGCTTTTTGGTCAAAATGTCTTAAAACTATGGATGAAATAGATGTGTGTGTGTACTCACTTATTTGTACTCACCTATTTGTGCTTGCAGGGATCGAGCATTGACTCTTTGATCCCGCCTTTCCAGCCATCGGTTGTTTACAGCAATGACTCCTGTCCCATTTCCCTATCATACCTAATTTTAAAAGTATGAATAGAGTTTGCTTCCACAACCTGTTCCCCAAGTGCATTCCATTTTTCCACTACTCTCACGCTAAAAGAAAACTTCCTAACATCTCTGTGACTCATCTTAGTTTCCAGTTTCCACCCATGTCCCCTCGTTCTGTTATTATTACGTGTGAACATTTCATCTATTTCCACTTTGTCAATTTCCCTGAGTATTTCATATGTTCATATCATATCTCCTCTTTCCCTTCTTTTCTTTAGTGTCGTAAGGTTCAGTTCCCTCAGACGCTCTTCATATCCCATCCCTCGTAACTCTGGGACAAGCCTCGTCGCAAACCTCTGAACCTTCTCCAGTTTCCTTATGTGTTTCTTCAGGTGTGTGTGTGTGTGTGTGTGTGTGTGTGTGTGTGTGTGTGTGTGTGTGTGTGTGTGTGTGTGTGTGTGTGTGTGTGTGTGTGTGTGTGTGTGCGCATGTGTGTGTGTGTGCGTGCGTGCGCGCGCACGATAGGATGGAACTCGGCATACGTGAGTAGAATAGCGGTCGATGTCAATGAGTTGTGTGAGAGCCAGCGAGCACCAAGCCATACAACTGAGCTGTTGTGAAGGAATGGTAATGCCAAGGCTTATATGATGAATTTCCTGGGAAGGCATGTGTGTACTTTAGTTACATAGAACACACAGATAAAGAAAATGTTGAGAGCCTATTGGCCTATACGAGACAGCTTCATTTACCATATTTCCACCCAAACCCAACCGCTTGGGCTGGATGGTAGAGTGACGATTTGGTTTCATGCAGGTCGGCGTTCAATCCCCAACCGTCCAAGTGGTTGGGCACCATTCATTTCCCCCGTCCCATCCCAAATCCTTATCCTGACCCCTTCCAAGTATTCCAAGTAAATGCCATATAGTCGCAATGGCTTTGCGCTTTCTCCTGATAATTCCCTCCCTCCGCCCAAACATAAGAACAAATGTAACTGCAGAAGGCCTATTGGCCCATACGAGGCAGCTCCTATTTATAACCACCCAATCCCACTCATATAGACCATTTGGTCCGGGAGACATCTCCCCTCGCACAGGGTGCAGTTGCGCCTCCACAGATCTCCAGTATCATCTTTTGATACTGGTATGGCTCAAAAGGGCCACCACTTACGGGCTATTCATGCCCGTGCCACCTCTTGGGTGGCTTAATCTTCATCAATCACTCATATACATGTCCAACCCACGCTTGAAAAAATCGAGGGACCCCACCTCCACCACATTACCAATTCCTATATGGGCTACGCTTGTGTTCCCTGGGAACAACAGAACAGGGAACTTGTTCCAAACGTTAACATCCCAGCTCCCAAACCAATATTGAACTGGGCTATTATAAAGGAATATGAACAGGGCAGCACATAAGCGTCGTTGGTTCGTCAACCTCCTCTTGAAAATGAGCGGAAAATGGTTAGTTCCATTTGCATTGTGAAACTTCAGATACTCAATACCGAGTTCTGAGAAAATGATGAGGCTACACTGTCCTCACTATAATCCCAAGTTAACGAAAGTTAAATTAATTCACTATAATCCACGTTGAAGGTAACGAGGTGATAGTCCAGCAAAGCGGGTTGCTGCAGTGTTATCACTGTTATCTTAACTAGATTGTGTTCAACCACAACTGCGACGAATGCTTGCCTCAAACAATTGTTGTTTGATATCGCTAAATTGAAGACGTTATCATTTAGTAACAATTACTCCCTCCCACTCAGCGGTTTGCCGCGGGGTGGGTCGCTCTGTCCGTCCCAGTGTGTTTGTTTTCTGTTCTTGGGTCCTCGGGTTGGTTAGATTCGGGCACTTTAGTACGACAGTTTAGTGACGTTGGAAACGCTCAGGGTGGGGCGGGGTGTCGGTGTGTGTGTGTGTGTGTGTGTGTGTGTGTGTGTGTGTGTGTGTGTGTGTGTGTGTTTACTAGTTGTGTTTTTACGGGGGTTGAGCTTTGCTCTTTCGGCCCGCCTCTCAACTGTCAATCAACTGTTTACTAACTACTATTTTTTTTTTCTCCACACCACACACACACACCCCAGGAAGCAGCCCGTGACAGCTGACTAACTCCCAGGTACCTATTTACTGCTAGGTAACAGGGGCATTCAGGGTGAAAGAAACTTTGCCCATTTGTTTCTGCCTCGTGCGGGAATCGAACCCGCGCCACAGAATTACGAATCCTGCGCGCTATCCACCAGGCTACGAGGCCCCAACCTGTGTGTGTGTGTGTGTGTGTGTGTGTGTGTGTGTGTGTGTGTGTGTGTGTGTGTGTGTGTGTGTGTGTGTGTGTGTGTGTGTGTGTGTGTGTGTGTGTGTGTGTGTGTGTGTGTGTGTGTGTGTGTGTGTGTATGTGTGTGTGTGTGTATGTGTGTGTGTGTGTGTGTGTGTGTGTGTGTGTGTGTGTGTGTGTTTGCCTCAGGGTGGGGCGGTGATGGCAATGATTATAGCTTTTTACCATTTGTTGTTGTTTTAAATTCAGCCACTCGGAACCAAAAGTTGTAAGTAGCACGGGCTATGGTGAGCCCGTAGTGGACTTACCGGGCACAGGAGAAGGCTGTAAGAATTTTACCATTTATTGGCAACCCTTCTGCTTTCTTTATTAAATAAATCTGACAACGGCCTTTTCTTTATAAGAACTAGTTCGTTAATTATTTCATAAGATGCTCGAAGGGCGGTACATTTCCCAACTTTGATTGCCATTAATACTCTATGCCTAGTATTGTCTGGGCATGTGACATCCTCACTGTTTCCTACTGGAAATATAAATTTCTTCCCAAGGTCTTTGCAAAAACCTATAATGACTCTCGTTATAGGGGATAATGAACTGATGTTCGCAGTTTCTGATCATTTACCTGCAAGACCGTTTGCAGTTGCTCACTATCTGGTCACCATTTGGTCCGGGAGACATCTCCCGTCACGCAGGGTGCAGTCGCGCCTCCACAGATCTCCAGTATCAGCTCTTGATACTGGTAATGGCTCAGAAGGGCCACCACTTACGGGCTATTCATGCCCGTGCCACCTCTTGGGTGGCTTAATCTTCATCAATCAATCAATCTGCAGTTGCTTGCAAGCCAGGATGCCAGACACAATTATGATTCTTTCTCTTTTAATTATGTTTTGTCAGATTCCTTTAAAGCTTGGGTTTTCCCAACCTTCTCCCCCAAGCTCGAAACTCTGTACCGAGCAAACCAACGTGTAGATCAATAGCTATGCTGATGATATAATGATACACACCACTGGGTATGCTGATGATATAATGATAGCACACCACTGGGTATGCTGATGATATAATGATACACACCACTGGGTATGCTGATGATATAATGATACACACCACTGGGTATGCTGATGATATAATGATACACACCACTGGGTATGCTGATGATATAATGATACACACCACTGGGTATGCTGATGATATAATGATACACACCACTGGGTAGTGCTGATGATATAATGATACACACCACTGGGTATGCTGATGATATAATGATACCACACCACTGGTATGCTGATGATACAATGATACACACCACTGGGTATGCTGATGATAGTAATGAATACACACCACTGGGTATGCTGATGATATAATGATACACACCACTGGGTATGCTGATGATATAATGATACACACCACTGGGTATTGCTGATGATATAATGATACACACCACTGGTATGCTGATGATATAATGATACACACCACTGGGTATGGCTGATGATATAATGATACACAACACTGGGTATGCTGATGATATAATACATACCACTGGGTATGCTGATGATATAATGATACACACCAACTGGGTATGCTGATGAATATACATACCACTGGGTATGCTGATGATATAATACATACCACTGGGTATGCTGATGATATAATGATACACACCACTGGGTATGCTGATGATATAATGATACACACCACTGGGTATGCTGATGATATAATGATACACACCACTGGGTATGCTGATGATATAATGATACACAACACTGGGTATGCTGATGATATAATACATACCACTGGGTATGCTGATGATATAATGATACACACCACTGGGTATGCTGATGATATAATACATACCACTGGGTATGCTGATGATATAATACATACCACTGGGTATGCTGATGATATAATGATACACACCACTGGGTATGCTGATGATATAATGATACACACCACTGGGTATGCTGATGATATAATGATACACACCACTGGGTATGCTGATGATATAATGATACACACCACTGGGTATGCTGATGATATAATGATACACACCACTGGGTATGCTGATGATATAATGATACACACCACTGGGTATGCTGATGATATAATGATACACACCACTGGGTATGCTGATGATATAATACATACCACTGGGTATGCTGATGATATAATGATACACACCACTGGGTATGCTGATGATATAATGATACACACCACTGGGTATGCTGATGATATAGATACACTACCACTGGGTATGCTGATGATATAATGATACACACCACTGGGTATGCTGATGATATAATACATACCACTGGGTATGCTGATGATATAATGATACACACCACTGGGTATGCTGATGATATAATATACATACCACTGGGTATGCTGATGATATAATGATACACACCACTGGGTATGCTGATGATATAATGATACACACCACTGGGTATGCTGATGATATAATGATACACACCACTGGGTATGCTGATATATAATGATACACAC
Organism: Procambarus clarkii; assembly: GCF_040958095.1. Taxonomy (NCBI): domain Eukaryota; kingdom Metazoa; phylum Arthropoda; class Malacostraca; order Decapoda; family Cambaridae; genus Procambarus; species Procambarus clarkii. Next base: position 30,499,281 of record NC_091212.1, read on the forward strand.
CACTGGGTATGCTGATGATATAATGATACACACCACTGGGTATGCTGATGATATAATGATACACACCACTGGGTATGCTGATGATATAATGATACACACCACTGGGTATGCTGATGATATAATGATACACACCACTGGGTATGCTGATGATATAATACATACCACTGGGTATGCTGATGATATAATGATACAA